>NC_091238.1:320599-500599 GCF_040958095.1 Procambarus clarkii | reverse complement strand
TGTGCTGCTTTTTTAGCCATGTTCCCCTCTTTTATCTCTACTTTTATTTGTTCTCAACACATTTTATTCTTTATACCCAATTAGTATTAAGCTTTAGTCATTAATGTTTTACCTGCCCGAAACGCTTTGCATAATAGTGGTTTAGGCATTGTATGTACTAGCTCTATGTATAAATCCATCAATCTTTGTAAAATCTCTTGTATGTATGTACCTTACCTAAATAAACATTTATTTATTTATTTATTTATTTATTATTTTTTCTGTAGGACAAGAGCTGGAACTTATCATCATTAAATTCCACATATTTTTTCTGTAGTCCATTGAAAGACTTGATTTACGTGTGATTGGAGGTTTGCTGTGTTCTCTATGTTGTTTACTCTCATAAAAATCATAGTGTCATGTACAAAGGATGAGACAGTGTTATAGATTGTTTCGTAGTCCATATCTGATATGAGGATGAGAAAATGTACTGAAGCAAGCACAGTACCCTGGGAGAGGGAGACACGGTTGATGGTCTGGATTTTATTTTGTAGACTATTACACATTGGGTTCTGTTAGTCTGGAAATTGTAGATCCATCTACCTATTTTTCCGGTAATTCCTTTTGCACCCATTTTGTGTGCAAATAGCATCATTGTCACATTTGTCGAAGGCTTTTGCGAAATCTTTGTAAATTATATCAGCGTTTTGCTTGTCTTCATGCCATCTAAGGCCATGTCATAGTTGTCCGGTAATTGTGATAGCAAGAGCACTCTGTTTTAAAACCATTTTGTCCAGGGTTATGGAGATGCTGTGATTCCATGTGTTTTGTGATCTTATTTCTTAGCACTCTCTCAAAGATTTTTTATGTTGAGTGATGTCAGTGCTATCGGTCTGTAATTCTTTTCCTCTGCCTTATTTCCTCCTTTATGGAGTGGTGCTATGTCTGCTGATTTTAGTAGGTCAGGGGTAATGCGAGTGTCTAGGCTTTGCCTCCAAAGAATGTGAAGGGCTGGCGACAGTGTTTTTTACAGTTCTTGATGAATATGGAGTTCCAAGAATCAGGGCCTGGTGCAAAGTGCATAAGCATACTGTCTACGGCTTCTTCAAAATCCAGTGGGAGATAGGGTGACATAAGATATATGATTTGATGTTGGCATCACGTCCATGAAAATCATGGATGTCAATCTTTATGGTGTGTAGTGGCTCATTTCAAACAGTCATACTGATTCCGAAGTATTTTGCTCATTTCTTTTTTGTCATCTGTGAAAGTTCTATCTCTGTCACAAGGGCCTCATACTAGATGTCATTTTTGATGACACGACACTATAGGATACAGGATGACACGAAGCTGTGACTAGTATTTTTGTCCATATCCGAGATTAGAATGAGAAATAGCAGCGGTGCAAGGATTGTGCCTTGGGGGGTACAGAACTTTTCACTGCACTTGGGCTTGATCTTATTTGATCGACTGTCTCACACTGCATTGTGTTTGACAAAGTTGAAATTTCAACGCCCCACTTTACCCGTTATTCCCATTGATTTCATTGTATGGGTTATCACTCCCATTTTATGCTCCATGGTCACATTTGTAGAATGCCTTTACAAAGTCTGTGTACACAACATCTGCATTTTGCTTTTCTTCTAAAACTTCTGTTATTATGTCACAGTAGTTGAGTAACTGTGACAAACAAGATCTTCCCACTCTAAATCCATGTTGTCCTGGGTTGTGTAGTTCATTATTTTCCATCAAACTAAAAGTTTGATTCCTAATTACTCACTCATAAACTTTATTATGTGTTAAGTTAGTGCAACTGGTTTATATTTTTTGCCAAAGCTTTACTACCTTCCTTGTGCAGAGGAGTTATATATGCTGATTTAGGTGCTGCTGGTATCTCCCCTGTATCCAGGCTCTTTTTCCATATTATATTGAGTACTCATGCTACTGGTACTTTATATTTCTTTATGAATATTAAATTCCACGAGTCTGGACCAGGGACTGAGTGCACGGGCATGTTGTCAATTTCTCTTTCAAAGTCTTACAAGTTCATGTTAATACCTGTTATATTATCTGCAGCTTGGATGTCATTCATAAAGAAGCTGTTTGGATCTTCAACTTTCATGTTGTTTATTCGGGTGCTAAACAGTCTCATACTGGCATTTTATCTCTTGTATAGCTTTTCGTTTCAATTCCATTTCCTCACTAATATGATCACTTCAACGTCTGCTCTATTCATAGAATTATTTCTTCGATCTCTGTTTAGATTTATTTTCCTTTCAAAAGACAGTCGTGTCTGTTTAAGCATTTCCGTTATATTTTCCTTCTGTATAATCGTCTGCGTGTTCTCTTTCTAGAATGATCCTCTTTCTGACCCTCCTCACAGGCATGTGCTTTAAGCAGATCTAGTATGCTTCAGCTGTCAGTGGAGCTATTCCCTGTGTGAAAGTTTTGTCGCTTAAGATGGTTTCCCAATGAATGTTTCCAAGGTCTATATTTATTTCTTCCCAGTCGATCCTCTTATTGTTGAATTTGAATTGATTGAATAAGTCTTGTAGCTTGTTGGTTCTGTTGGACTTACTACTGTTATTAATGTTAGTTTGCACTTCAATGAGCTTACAGCATGAGTGTAGAATCTGAGATTGTAATGTGTCTGATTAGTCTGGTGAGTAACGGTTGTGGTGTCAGTGTAGCCAAAAGTTTTGTTGTGTTTTAAATTATTTTTAATTAAAAACAGTTTGTTAGGGTGTGCTAGAGGTAAACTTTACTTCACATATGACTTTTACACTAGAATATGAGCTCATTTTGGACATTGTCAAGATGAGTGTTTATTTACCATAACTGTTGTTGTTGTCTACCTTACATGGTACAAGCAGGTGAGTTGTGGAGTTCATTTACATAATTGTGTGTTAGACTTGAGACCAAATAGATCTTTTGGATGTAATTTGATTCATTTGTTAAGAGCATGTGGTGGCACACTATACAGTAATTTATTTATTTATTATTATTTATTTATTATTATTTATTTATTATTATTATTTATTTATTCATTATTATTTATTTATTTATTATTATTTATTTATTATTATTTATTTATTATTTAATGTAAGTTTGCCTCGGGTAATAAATAACAGTGATCATCATTACCCGGTTTAGGTCACATCCATCATTACGATGGTGTTTCAGGCCATCCTCCAACGGTTTCACAATGTCAAGAAAACAGTCAATTTAAATTAGTCTCTCCTACCCTACCAGAGGCTCCAAAACAGAAAATGGGACAGTACATCACTTTCTCCAGTCGCTTTAATTTTTTAGTACATTTTTTGGCCTTGTGTGATGCATATGAGCGAAAAGTGACATGCTTTTTCAGAGGACAGTTTAAGTATTTACTCAGAGTAGATAGAATATTATAGAGAATCTTTTCAGTTTCTCTTTGGCAGGAACACCACTTGAATATGGCGTTGCTTGTGTGGGTGTAGCGGCGAAGTGATCTGGCCGCACACAAGCCCGGACACAAGTTCGAACCCTCATTACGGCCCTTGTGGATTTGTTCATTAAATGTATCATGATATTGTGATTTCTGTATCACAAGTAATGTTCTTTTCCTTAAAGAATGTATTCCATGATTTGTATACAGATAAAGGTTTCATTGATAACAGTTGTGTACCTCAACTTGTCTTGATAATAAACAATAAAAGTATATTTGAGTTTAAAAACTTATTATTGCTGTCAAGTTTCATAATTTCTGGAGTACAAGACGACTGGTATTGCCCCTTTTAACCCCTCTGTGGTGCCTCCTTGCCGTGGTGAGGGGCTCACGTACACCTCCCTGTGACCGGTGTAGGTTGCCTTTGCCCCCTTTTTGTGTGGTGGACGTGCTGAAGGGCACCACGTAGGGGCCTTGTGAGCCATTGGACCACCCGCTGGAGGGGTCGCCTGTGAGGGGCCGCCCTGAGTGGATGGTTGGGTGTCCAGGCTGGGGCGATAGGGGGACTGGGGTCTTAGCACCAGTGTGGGAGAATGGACGATGTAGTAGGACTCCCCTGTTCAAAAGGGGGAGCATCGCTGGGGACAACGCACCCTTCCTGCACTGACAAGCGCTCAGTCTCCATGGCTGCCCTGGTAGGTGGTATCTCTTGGTTCCAGGTCCCAAACTTTTGATATTGTTTGCTGCATGGATGACGACACGACTTCTCTTACCCAGGCTCATGGGGTGGGTGACCAAGACCCTGAGTCGGACCGTCCTGGAAGACCAGGATCTGTAGCCCCCGCTACAGGGCCCGGCTTAAGCCCAGACCAGACTCTTCCTTCCTGCTCCCCTCCCTCCTCTGTGGTTGGGTCGAGCCCCAAGCCTGCTGTGGTAACCGCCTCGTCCCCTTGCATGGCTCCATCTTATTGTGACTACTGCGCCTTTTGACCCATCTCTCTCTAAAGGTTCTCATCGCCGTCCCCGCCATGGCTACTCTCTCTTATGCTCCCTTCCCATACTAATTCGTACCATGCTTTGTTTGGTCCTCCTACGTGGATTAATTACTTTGACCTCCATCCTTTACATTCAACTCCTGACAATTTTTCCCTTCATAGGCAACTTGTAGATTCCGTAGATGCCTCAGTTACCTTCAACCCCACCCGTCTTGGTACTCGTGTCGTTGCTGCTCCTCAGGATGCAGCCACCCGCTTAGCCGCCTTATCCTGCCTTGGCGAGACCCCTGTTCGGGTCTCAAAGAACGCTCGGGTAAATGCCAGTGTTGACACTGTTCTCCTCCCACACCATGTTGCGACTGGTGTTAGGAATCTAAAAGACTGAAAAGACCACGAGGATATCAAGCATATCCTCAAGGCCTAGGGTCATTCTGTCCTCCAGGTGGATATGTTTACTCATCCCCCTCATGGTTATCGCCTTCTGCCCCTTCGGGTTGTGAAGATTAACTTTGATGGTAGGACCCTTCCGCCCTCTGTCATTCTTGCTGGTGCCAGATGCTCTGTTCAGGAGTATACTCCATCTCCTCGGCTCTGCAATAAGTGCTGGAGGTTTGGGCATGGTGCCCTCAAATGCTCTAGTCCTGTCTCTCTCTGTCCCATGTGTGGGGGCGAGGGTCACTCTAAGCTGGAGTGCACTTCTCCCTAGGTCCGCCAACGAGGCCAACGCTACCTTCTCCCGCACGTGTATACGTTACAAAGTTGAGGCAGCTGTCCTCAACTTGAAGCTCCGGGACCATTTGTCTTTTCCTGAGGTTCGGCGCTAAGTTCATTGTCATCCCTCTTTCGCTGGCGTATCCTATGCTTGCGTGGTGCTCTCTTCCTCTCCTCGTCCTTCCCACCTTACTCAGTCTCACAACCGTTTCCAAGCCTTAGACCCGGACACACCCACCACCACCTCCCCTGTTTCCCTCCGTTCTGTCCCAGAGGGTCCCCTCCCCTTCTGGTTCTCTGTCTAGGGTTTTGTCTCTGTCTCTGTCATCTTTCTACCCAGTCTGTCATGTCTCCTGTGTCTTCTTTCTCCTCTCCTTCTGGTCTTCTTTCCCGTCATTCTCCTCCGTCTCTTGGCTCACCACGCCACCTGACAGTGCGGGCCGATGTCCATCGCTCTCCTGATGGTCATGTTGTTTGCTCGCGCTCTTCTTCTCCTTTCGAGATGCTGGAGTCTGTTGCTCAGTACATTGCTGCTGGGAAACCAGTCTCTTTGAGTCAGAAGCGGAAACCTGGCTCCGCTCCTTCCTCCTTCCCGGTAGGTAAGAAGGCTTCGCTTTCTTCTCAACCCCCTATCTCTGATTCTTTTGTTCCTTCCCCTCCCGCTTCGGTGGTGGAGCTCCCTGTTCCTACTGTGGGGGTTTGTTTAGCCCCCGGTTCCGTCTCGGATACTGCCCTTGCTGAGGTGCGCTCCCCTCTTTCTGCCCCTCCTCCTCCTCTTCCTTTTCCTCCTCCAGACCCTGTTCGTCCACCTCTGGTCTGTCCTCCCACTTCTTTCCCTCCTTCTTTACTCAGTTTACCCATGCCCCTAACCCTGACATCGCTGATCCTGACCCTGTGCTTCTTTCACGTGCTGTATTCCCTTTTCACCTTTGTTTCTTCTTTGATCTCTGTTGCTATCCTTTCTCTTCTTGCCAATGTTTTTTCTTCCGTGGAACATCCGTGGATAATACGCCAATTTCCTTGACCTCCAACTTCTAATTTCACAGTTTTCGCCCCCCTTTGTGTCTGTCTCCAGGAGTTGATGCTTGGTGCTCGTCCTGGTCGCTTCCGTGGCTATTCATTTCTCTCACCCCCCCCCCCCCCAGCTGTTGCTGGAGCCCATAACTCTTCTGCTCTCTTCATTCACTCAGATGTTCCCTTCGTCCCCTTACTTTTTTCCTCGCCTCTCCACTGTTCTGCTGTGTGTGTCTTTGTGCGTGAATGGTACGTGGTTTGTTCCATTTATCTCCTCCCCACTGTCCCACTTTCTCTTCCCGATCTTAAACACCTCCTAGACTCCTTGCCAGAACCTGTGCTCCTTCTGGGTGATTTCAATTGTCGTCATACCCTTTGGGGTGATGTGCTGACAAACACCCGGGGTCGCCTCCTTGAACCTTTCCTCCTCTCTTCTTCCCTGTCCCTTCTTAATTCTGGTGAGCCCACTCATTTGGACTCTCGGACTTGCTCCCTTTCCTGTCTCGATCTTTCTCTGTGCTCGTCATCCCTTTCCTTAGATTTTGGGTAGTGGGTCCTTGATGACTTCCATGGCAGTGACCATTTTCCTATCCTTGTTAGTTTTTTCTCTTTTCACCCTCCTCTCTCCTTCCCTAGGTGGCGGTTTGCAGAGGCTGACTGGTGCCTCTTTACTCTCCATGTTACTATTTCCGACCTCTCTGTTCTGCCTCTCCCTCATGCCCTCCTTGTTTTTCATGACACTGTCTTTGATGCTGCCCTCCACTCTATTCCTCGCGCTTCCTCTTGGGGAATGCGGAAGTGCGTTCCCTGGTGGAATGTGGACTGTACTCGGGCTGTCCGCTGTAAGCGTGCAGCCTGGAAGAGACATCGCTGCCGAAGTTGAGTCTTTTCTTTTGTTTCGAAAGGCAAGAGCGGTGGCCCGTAGGACCATCCGTTCGGCTAAACGTGCTTGCTGGATGTCTTATGTCTCCACCGTTATGTCCAAACTCCTCTACCACTGGTCTGGAAACATATTCACAAGATTACGAACTTACCCGCGTAAGTTCGTTCCCGATGTCTCGCCGGTCCTTCGCCTCCGTGGTGTTCTTGTGGCGGACCCATTGCAGGTCGTGACCGAACTGGGTTCCCACTTTTCATGTTAGTTTTGGTTCTCATCTTCCCCAATCCTTCCTTCTTCGTAAGCCTATTCTTGAATCTCGTCCTTTAAATTTCTGTACTCATCTTCGCCTTCCCTATAATGATCCCTTCTCTCTCTCTGAGTTTCAGTCTGCCCTAGCCCTCTGTGGTTCTACGGCAGTGGGCTCCAATGGCATTCATTATGAAATGCTTTGCCATCTCTCTCTGTGCACGTCTCAGTATTTACTGAGTCTGTAAAATAGGAAGAAGAACCAAGAACTGGCATGCTTAAAAGTAATTAGAACTAGAGTCTACTGTGGGGAGTATACCTTCGCCATTTTCAGTCAAGGGTGCTGAGTCTGTCCTGACTGTTGGAGCAGTCTATAGAATTCCTAACACTGATGTGTCCGAATTCAACTCTAACCTTAAAAATCTAATACAAGGTAACAGACTGAACCAAAGCTATCTAATTATCGCAGGGGGACTTTAATATTGACCTCTGCGAGCCTGAAAACCCTACTGCTGCCAGCTTCCTCAACTGTATGAATTCCTGCTTCCTCATATCCTTAATCACTAGACCTACTAGAATCACTGATAGTACTGCCACGGCTCTTGATCACATCTGGACCAACATAATCTCTCCGCTTACTTCAGGGATAATCATCGATAACACTACAGACCATTACCCCACATTTCTCCTAACTAACATTAACAAACCACCTCTAGAGACAAGGGAGATAAGCTTTAGGCTGTACAATGAAACTGCAATAGGCAATTTTATAGCTGCTGCTGCTAATGTCAACTAAGAGACCGAATTAGGTAACATATGTGACATCAATCTAGCAGTGGAATCTTTTCTTCAAAAAACTCTCAGCCTTTATAACACCCACTGTCCTATGCTAACGAAACAAGTCACAACTAAAAGGCTAAACAATCCCTGGCTTACAAAGGGAATACTTAAATTCATTAATAAAAAACATGACATTGAGAAGAAGTATAGGTTAGGAATCGTCTCCAAAGAATTTTCAAAGAATTACTGGTCATTGCTATCTAAAATAATTAGAAGAGCCAAAATTAAATACTACGAAGATAAATTTACCCAAACAAAAGGCAACATTAAGAAAACATGGAGCACAATTTCACAAATATTGGGGTCAAAGAAGATTTTAAATAACAAACCAATTCTCCTGTCCAATAACGATGGTCTGCTTACAGCCTCTGATATTGCTATTGAGTTCAATAGGTTCTTCTCTTCCATTGGGTCATCCCTTGCGAATGATATTCCATCTTCCAGTACTGATGTTCAGGACTATCTTACAGGTAAGTATCCACAGTCTCTGTACCTAACGCCTGCAAATTCCACTGATGTTAATGAGATAATCCTTTCCCTTAAAACCAAGTCTAGTACGTGCCCTTGAGGAGATACCAACCTTAATTTACAAAAAAGCCTCCAGAACTTTAGCCCCTGCTATTGCATTGCTCTTCAACAAGTCACTTGAACTCCAAACCTTTCCAGGTATCCTAAAAAAAAGCGAGAGTAACCTCTGTCCACAAATGTGGTGATCTCACAGATGTTAACAACTACAGACCTATATCAATCCTGTAAAACTTGTCAAAAATATTTGAAAAATTGATCTACAAGCAGCTTTACTCTTATCTAGCCAAACACAATATACTTAGCTCTTGTCAATATGGCTTCAGACTCCAAAAAAGCACAAGCGATGCACTTATTAGTATGATTAACTTGATACATGCAGCTCTTGATAAAAATGAGTTCCCTGTTGGGTTATTTGTGGACCTGCGTAAGGCTTTTGGCACTGTCGACCACCAAAACCTTCTTCTTAAGTTACATCATTATGGTGTCAGAGGTCACTCTCTGCAATACCTCAAATCTTACCTTACTGACAGGCTAGTTAGTTTAGTTCATTTATTATGCACCCTATACCAATTATTGTGGGCGGTAGTGGAAAGGGTTACAGAGGCACATAATGGGCTCAGGGACTGAACCCCACAATTCATTTAGCAAAGCAAGTTACAATCTTGATGAGCTAGTTACAAAATTCAATATAAGTCGTCACATCAACAATGGGTTCGAGATCGACCTCAAGTACAGGTTCTAAATTAAGCAACTGACATATGTGGAGAGCTAGTGTCCCAATTTCCATGCTTGTCCTGCACACCGCACCCCATCCAATGGGCAGCGGTGGATGTTTCTGTGAATAATTCAATTTCTCCCACCCAACAATCAACATCGGTGTTCCTCAGGGCAGCATACTTGGCCTTCTCCTCTTTCTCATCCACATTAATGACCTTCCAAACGCCTCCCAACACCTCAAGCCAATTCTATTTGCTGACGACACAACCTTCATTTACTCCAGTCCTGACCCCCTTGCTCTAAATGCCACAGTAAATATCGAGCTAAATAAAGTCCATCTTTGGCTAACTGCCAACAAACTTACCCTTAACATTGACAAAACTTTCTACATTCTGTTTGGCAATAAATCCTCTAACCAAATAAATCTCAGAATAAACAATACCCAAATTTGTAACAAATTAGATGGCAAATTCCTTGGCGTTCTCATTGACCACAAGCTGAATTTCCTGGGACACATTCTAAATATATCAAAAAAAGTTTCGAAAACTGTTGGCATTCTTTCTAAGATCAGATATTATGTACCCCGCCCTGCCCTGGTGATGCTCTATTACTCCCTCATCTATCCATATCTCAACTATGGTATTTGTGCTTGGGGTTCTACTACCCAAAATCATTTACATCCTCTAATTACTCAACACAAAGCTGCTATTAGGACAATCTCCAACTCTGGCCCCTGACATATCACTCGGTACCCCTACTCAAATCTCTGAATATGTAAGATATTAAGTCACTGCACATTCTCTCATGTGTATTATACATATATAAAACGCTAAACTGTAATGCCAATTCTGACCTCAAAAGCTTCATTGAAGGTTGTAACACAACCCATGAGCACCACACCAGATATAAATACAGTTTTGATATTCCTAGAGTGCGACTTAATCAAACTAGAAATGCTCTACAAATCAAGGGACCCAGAATGTGGAATGACCATCCCACCCATGTTAAAGACTCTACCTCTCTCAACCATTTTAAGATAAAAACGAAGCTCTACCTAATAAATTCCCTGTAACCTACCTTACCCCCTCTATTATCAACCCATGTCTGTTTTCTTAAACAACGCTGTTTGTCGACCTAATTTTATTTGTGCTGCTTTTTAAGCTATGTTTCTCTTTTTTTTTATCTCTATTATTATTTTTTTTCAACACATTTTATACTTTAATCTCAATTAGTATTAAGTCTTGGTCATTAGTGTCTTTCTTGCCCGAAACGCTTTGCGAAATAGTGGCTTTAGGCATTGTATGTACTAGCTCTATCTATAAATCGATAAATTTATGTAAAATCTCTTGTATGTATGTACCTTACCTGAATAAACATTTTATTTTATTTTTTTAATTAAAAAGCTGTCAAACTTTTGCCTTATTTAAAAGCAAAACCAAAAAGTACCTAATTTCATCTTTTTAGTTTCCTGCACTGGGGCCGGATTCAGGAAGGTACTTACGAAGGTTTTTCCTCTTAGCTAAGAGCGTTTTCCGTCTTAGCGCCTTCGTGGCGGCTACGTCCGTATTCAATTAACTACCCTAAGTGGAAAAACCTTCGTAAGTTCATTCCGGGATTTAAGTGTGGTTTCGACCACTCGTAGCTTTACATAAACTGGATATAAGTCATTTTTTCTCTACTACATAACACTGGGATCGATTTATGATATTGGAACATGACCAAAATATTATAGCTGGTGAATCTGGTGAAGAGGAATCCTTCGTGTTAGTTATATATGCATTCTCTGCTTGAAACTTGAAGTAAATATGTGTTTGATGATAGTAGAATTAGTTTTATAATAGCAAGATATTATACCAGTAGTTATTAAGTAAATAAACACTGGTGAACATGAAATATGAGAGAAGGTGATGAGCCCTGCCTGATGGGATCATTTACTATCACCAAATGCCCCTGTTCACCTAGTAGTAAGGGTGTACCTTAGCTATATATACCCATTTCTAAATAATTTAGTTTGGTTTCATTTTGAAATTTAATCTGGGTGAGACATAAAATAAAAATATGCTGCACAAATGATGTTAGGTAAGGAAAAGGGTAAAAATGTCAAAAACTTTATTCATTGAATACTTAAAGCTATAATTATGACTATATAGATTATTAAAAAAAAGAGAGAGGGAAGTAGGGGTCCAAGACCTCTTCCTGTTATACAATTTGGGTGTGGAACAAGTAATTATCAAAAGAAGGCACCATGCCGGGAAGGCTATGTAGCAGTAAGGCAGTGAGGTGAGGCAGCTACTTATTTGAGAAATGCTTATTTTATTTACCTTATAAGCTGAGGCAACTTATTTTATTTGAGGAATACTCAGCTGATTCCTCTACATTTGATACTGTTAATCACAACTACCTCTTACTTAAACTCCAGCATTATGGAATCCGAGGCCTTGCCCTTGACTACATCCGATCCTATCTTAGTGACAGACACCAATATGTAACCATCAATGATACAACTTCTTCCACTCTACCAATTACCGTTGGAGTGCCACAGGGCAGCATCTTAGGACCTCTTCTATTTCTTATATATATAAACGATCTGCCTAATGTCTCTAATATTCTCAAACCTATATTGTTTGCTGACGATACTACCCTTATCTACTCAAACCTCAACCCACATACACTAAATAATGTTGTGAATAATGAATTAAAAAAAGTCCACTTATGGATGTCAACGAACAAACTAACATTAAACATCGAAAAGACTTACTACATCTTATTTGGAAGCAAATCAAATGCAATTCAGCTACAGATAGACAACATTAACATCAGTAATAAAAATGGTGGCAAGTTTCTTGGACTATTCCTAGACAAGAGACTCAACTTCAGCACCCACATTCAACACATAACTAAGAAAGTCTCTAAGACAGTTGGTATACTCTCCAAAATCAGATATTATGTTCCTAACTCTGCTCTCCTCTCACTATATTATGCACTAATCTACCCCTATCTTAATTATGGTATCTGTGCATGGGGGTCTACCACTGCAAACCACCTTAAGACCATCATCACACAGCAAAAATCTGCTATCAGAATTATAACTAACTCTGCTTTCAGACAACACTCAGCTCCCTTGTTTAAATCCCTAAACTTGCTAAATATTAACTCCCTCCACACATTCTCTTGTGTCAACTACATTTACAAAACCCTGTTCTTAAATGCAAACCATGCTCTGAAACTCTCCCTGGACAGATGTAATAGGACCCATTATCACCACACCAGAAATAAATCTCTTTGATATCCCCAGGGTCAAACTTAATCTGTGTAAGCACTCTATGCAAATTAAGGGACCTAGTCTATGGAACTCACTCCCTAGTGAATTGAAAAACTGTAAAACTTTTGCCTTATTTAAAAGCAAAACCAAAAAGTACCTAACTTCATCTTCTTAGTTTCCTACACTGAGCTTTAAATTTGCTCTGTACCTAGTGTTACCCAATCTCCTAATTTTTATGTAATATCAAACAACCTTATCATTGTGTTCATTGCTGTCTTCTTTTATGTGCTAGCCATATGCTGTATTGTGACTACCAATTTTTGTCATCTACCATTCAAGCTGTCATTGCAATCAATCTTATATTGTTTCTGCTGTATTGTGCCTACCAATTTGTTGTCAACTATCATTTTAAGCTGTCATTGCAATCAATCTTAGCTACCTATGTGCTTTAATATACTGTACCTACAATTTTCTCTCATCTTTTTTTTTTTTTTCATTTCATGTAATCTGTTATCATTTTTTGTCTATAAATTTTGCAAGTATTTACCTCCTTAAAATTTTCTTAGATTAAGGACCTGCCCGAAACGCTGCGCGTGCTAGTGGCTTTACAAGACTGTAATTACCATATTTGTATCCTCACATTCCTTATGTACATTCTTGTATATGCATAAATAAATAAATAAATAAATAAATAAATAAATAAATAAATAAATAAATAAATAAATAAATAAATAAATTTAGCATGGAACAAATTTGTGTCCATGACCTCTTCCTGTTACTCAATTTGGCTGTGTGTAACCAAACTAGAAATGCTCTACAAATCAAGGGACCCAGAATGTGGAATGACCTCCCGAATCATGTCAAAGGCTGTACCTCTCTCAACCAGTTTAAGAGTTAAACCAAGTAACCAAGTTAAACCAAGAGTTAAACCTAACCTACTTAACCTAGCTTACCTCCTAAATGTCAACCCATGTCTTGCTATTTTTTAAACAACGCTGTTCACCAATATGTGCAATTGCTGATTTATGCTATGTTAACCCCTTTTTTGTATTTTTATTCCTTCTTTCAACACAATTTATACCTAATCCCGATTACTATTAAGTTTTAGTCTGTGTTTTTTTTCCCCCACACCTTGCCCGAAATGCTATGAGTATTAGTGGCTTTAGGTATTGTATGTACTAGCTCTGCCTATAAATCCAACATTATGTTTGTAAATCAACTGTATGTACTTTTCCTGAATAAAATGTATTTATTATTTATTTTTTAATCAGTAAGTATTAAAAGAAGGCACCAAGCTGGGAAGGCTATGTAGCACCATTGTGTGTAACAATAAACCAAATTTTTTTTTAACAAATAATGCACCTGTATGGGAAAACAAATCCTGTCAGCTGTAAAAATATTGATGCAGTTATTTAAATGAAAAATATAATGAAAGAAATATTACTGGTTTATTTTTATCCTATCCTTTTGTACTGTACAGTATATCCAAGGAAGTGAAAAATTGAGACATAATGCACAATTTAATGAATGATTAGCATGGATTAGCAGTTCAAAAGAAATATGACTTGTATTACATATCAACATGAGATCTTAATGATCCATGGTCAACATGATTTAAGAAGGATAATACAGTACTGTATTTGTAATAATACAAACTATAATTTAAAATCTTTATTACTGATTTTTTTTATTAAGAAGATTAGGTATACACAGCAATGTGCTGCTACCCTATTCTATATGGAATATTACACAGTGTAGATAAAAAACTAGCTATAAGTTTATCTAATATTTTCATTCTTAGATTAAGGACCTGCCCGAAACGCTGCGCGTGCTAGTGGCTTTACAAGACTGTAATTACCATAATTGTATCCTCACATTCCTTATGTACATTCTTGTATATGCATAAATAAATAAATAAATAAATAAATAAATAATACTCCCATCTCACAGGGAGTGAGATGGGAGTATCACAAGGACCTGCCCGAAACGCTGCGTGTACTAGTGGCTTTACAAGATTGTAATTACCATATTATGTATTCTCACAATCCCAATGTACCTTCTTGTATATGCATAAATAAATAAATAAATAAATCCATCCTACAGTGATAGTAGACACCATTCCATTCTGTTTGCAGTAGTTTACTCCATTGACATGCACTGTAATATCGTTTTCTGTGGACGTTCCTACAGTACGTCCTTTATACATTTTAAAGCACAAACTAGTGTACTCATCTAATTGTGTTTGCGGGGGTTGAGCTCTGGCTCTTTAGTCCCGCCTCTCAAGTGTCAATCAACTGGTGTACTGATTCCTGAGCCTACTGGGCTCTATCATATCTATATTATAAACTGTGTATGGAGTCAGCCTCCACCACATCACTGCCTAATGCATTCCACCTGTTAACTACTCTGACACTGACAAAATTCTTTCTAACGTCCCTGTGGCTCATGTGGGTCGGTAGGGGGTCCACTGCCGCCCACAGGGTCGGTAAGGGGTCCACTGCCGCCCACAGGGTCGGTAAGGGGTCCACTGCCGCCCACAGGGTCGGTAGGGGGTCCACTACCGCCCACAGGGTCGTTAGGGGTCTACTCGACCCTGCCCCCCCCCCTTAATGTTAAACACCTGCACACAGTAACCCATGTAATGCTTGAGAAAACTTAGAAAGCTAAACAATAGGAATTATAATATTTTACATAATTATGATATAATACAGTAATATATTATGATATATTAATGTATTTGATTTATTATTATTGTATACAAGGGTTCTTACATTCCAGTACAGCCAATAGCACGCATAGTGTTATGGGTGAATGTCTGTGTCTTACAGGCACACTCTCCCATGGTACATCACCACCATGTGTCTTGACCTTGTCAAGCACAAGGCGAAGCTTGAAAAATTTCCGAGGTATGTCACTAGACTAGTCCCAGAATTAGGAGGCATGAGTTACGAGGAAAGGCTGCGTGAAATACATCTCACGACACTGGAAGACAGAAGAGTAAGGGGAGGCATGATCACTACCTACAAAATTCTCAGAGGAATTGGCAGGGTTGATAAAGATTAACTGTTTAACACGGGTGACACGCGAACAAGGGGACACAGGTGGAAACTGAGTATCCAAATGAACCACAGGGACGTTAGAAAGAACTTTTTCAGTGTCAGAGTAGTTAACAGGTGGAATGCATTAGGCAGTGATGTGGTGGAGGCTGACTCCATACACAGTTTTAAATGTAGATATGATAGAGCCCAGTAGGCTCAGAAATCTGTGCACCAGTTGATTGACAGTTGAGAGGTGGGACCAAAGAGCCAGAGCTCAACCCCTGCAAGCGCACACACACACACAGGGGGCCGGTGGCTGAGTGAACAGCATGCTGTACGCGTGATCCTGTGGTCCCAGGTTCGATTCCCGGCGCTGGCGAGAAACAATGGGCAAAGTTTCTTTCACCCTGATGCTCTTGTTACCTAGCAGTAAATAGGTACCTTGGAGTTAGACAGCTGTTACGGGCTGCTTCCTGGGTGTGTGGGTGGGGGAGGAACCAGTGATGACGGACCAGTGATGGACCAGTGATGGACCAGTGATGACGGACCAGTGATGGACCAGTGATGACGGACCAGTGATGACGGACCAGTGATGACGGACCAGTGATGACGGACCAGTGATGGACCAGTGATGAACCAGTGATCACGGATCAGTGATGACGGACCAGTGATGACGGACCAGTGATGACGGACCAGTGATGGACCAGTAATGACGGACCAGTGATGACGGACCAGTGATGATGGACCAGTGATGACGGACCAGTGATGACGGACCAGTGATGACGGACCAGTGATGGACCAGTGATGACGGACCAGTGATGACGGACCAGTGATGACGGACCAGTGATGGACCAGTGATGACGGACCAATGACGGACCAGTGATGACGGACCATTGATGGACCAGTGATGATGGACCAGTGATGACGGATCAGTGATGACGGACCAGTGATGACGGACCAGTGATGGACCAGTGATAACGGACCAGTGACGGACCAGTGATGACGGACCAGTGACGGACCAGTGATGACGGACCAGTGATGGACCAGTGATGATGGACCAGTGACGGACCAGTGATGACGGACCAGTGATGACGGTGTAACACGGGAAGGGTTTCTCTCTCTACTTATCTACCTTCTACTCCCTCTACCCGTATTCTTACTTTTTATTCTCTAACAAGGGACTCCAAAACTTTTACCAAAGCCAACTCCACGCCACGTGGTCCTAAGACGATTGACCGACTTAGGATTCTACACCCAGTATGACGTGACCTAGGCTCTGAGCAAAACCCTAGAGTCGCCTCTACACTGCCACCACCAGACCAGCAACACAGAGCAATGATCGAGGTCTGGATCGATCACGCTAATTAATCAACCTTGGGGCTTGATCCCCACTAGTAGTTTATAACCTCGGAAACTTGAGTGTGGAATTAATTACACGGTAATGATAATTCCGATTCGATGTTAGAATCGGCGCCCAGTCCAACTCTGCCTCGTGTGGACCACGTGACCAGGACAAGTGTACACATAAAACACATGGAAACAATGAAAATGCAAATTCTTAACTTAATTTATTACAAGAAAACTAAAACAAAAATCTAAATATGTTCACTCCCTGTCACTTTAACACTCCCTACTTGACCTGAATGGCAAATGAGAAGACTATCCCTATAATTAACAATAGCAACTATACCTTGGGCGACCAGCTCTAGATGTTGGGGCTGGTCTCGGGGAGAGGTAAGATGTTTGACCTCTTATCCCAGCTGCTCCCGTTTCCACACTGATCTCTCCCTTGTCTGGTCTACCCCAGACAGAACATTGTATCCTTCCGCCTAGTCAAAGTTTTACCAAGTTACTAGCCAGGTTTAAGTTATAACAATTAACCTCTGTTGTACTTAATTGATCCAGACTGGTTGAGTTATTTTACTGAAATTAAATTACACAAACATCTAACGGCAAAGCTGTTCCTGATCCCCCAAAATGGATAATTGAACTTTGAGAAATAGTAGACCTGTCAACCCTGCTGACCTATGACCGCCGGTCACTCCGCCTTACAAGTTAGATCTGATTCGTGACGTCACTGATGGTGACTTAAACTCAATAATTAGAATACTCTTGATATTGTATCCAGTACTATTATACAATACAATTTTAATGCAAATTGAATAAAGGCTAATTTTCTCTAAATTACTGAATACTATAGGATGATTCATTATACGCAGCTATGAACAAAGCGTTGGTTATTTCCACCGCGAGTTCCCCTGGGGGTCAGGTCACCATGCGGGCTCAGCTTCCCATTCTCTTTTGTCGATAAACCACTCTGGATAATTCTTACAACAGCCTAGTTTGTTACAACCCCCCGCACAAGCACTTAGTAAACCTTGTTAATTTGCTAAAATTCACGAGGTTTAGTATCCAAACCCACAATTCAACTCATGCCACAAACAAAAGCTAACCTAACTAATAAAATTTGACAATTAATAGTCCAACATCATAATAACTATGTTCATATTTCATAAATTTCTCAGCTGTCAACTGACAGCAATCCTCTAATATCAGGAAACATACATCCTATCCTTACTGACATAGCTAAATAACATGTCCCTACTCTACCATCAAAAACTAGCTATTAAACTCTCTTGGCTCTTCACTAGCCAAGTTCATGTGTCCTCTAGAGCCGGCCACACCGTGCTCAAACAAACATTAGAGTATATCTTCAGACTGAACTTTCAGTCATCCGGGAGCGTACTACGGAACTATCAAGCTCACATCCGTGTACTAACCACTCCCCATCAATGTCAACCTTGACATGTTAAGGAACACACCTAATGTTTATTACATGTATCTAAAAATATAAAAAAAAATTCCTATACTATATCACAGGTTTCAGCTGACTGTACAGCCAAGTGTTCTCACTCACTAGAAGTGTCAATGTTTATATTGGTCCGCCTCTCCTGTGTTCAAACATTCTGAAAAAAATAGCACAACATAATTTTCCATAACCGTTTGTTCTGGGCTGAGACAATTACACAGGGGCTTCGATTTTGATTACCGACCAATTTATAGAGTAAAATTCATATATTATACCAGAATTATTTTAAATCTGTTTTTCAACATTTAAAAAGTATTGATTCTAACTCTGTTTTTCAACATTTAAACAAAAGTGTCCAGATATTCTTTACACAGATGTTCAGAGCCAACTTTGTTGTTTGTATCAATTGTTCATATTGAGTAAACGAGAAAAAAAAATCGATGCTGCTGGATGCTGAATGTAGTCGCTGACGATGACGATGTCGATCTTGCTTCTTCCCATGTGTAGACATCAATACCTGGTCCTCTTGTACTCCCATCCGGTACTCCTGAATGACGACAGAGTGTAGTAGAGCTGAGTGCCAAGTGACAGCTGTAGAATACTGTTACTTCGGCCATTAATCTTGCTCTCGACAGTCCACACGCCTTCGTATCAATCACAGTTCACACGGCAGTCTTGATGTTAAACTTGTCGCAGATGACCACAGCAGAGCAGGACTGGATGTACCAACAGTGTCTGGTAACAGGAGTGGTGTCAGAAGGTCGTAGAGGCGGGTTGCTTGTTTGCAGAACAGGTGAATCTCGTCTTCCATCATTGCTCACGTCATCTCAGGCGTTTCTTGATGTCCCCAGGTTACTAGGCCGTAAACACCAACTGTGTATACCCTCGTACCGCCGACTTTAGGCCAAAGGAGACAATTTTGCGACCTTCTATTGGCGAGTCCCGGTACTCTGTAGGGAAACCGTGCCTTCCACCTGTGACCGCCTTACTTCCGCTTTCTTGTTACTTCAGATGACGTAATCATTAATCTTCCGGCGAACCTCTTGAGTACTGCTACGTGCTTTCCATTTCTTGACCTCTCCTCCAACACTGCTGGAATGGCTGCAGTCTTGATGACGCAGCAGGTGGGTAGTGGTGATCTCGAGACAGCTACCCCGGCGTTGTATGGCACCTCCGGTGACTGCTATAATGTGGACAGCTCGCTGGCCCTGACAACCTCGTTAGTGACGTGAGGCGTCGGCCGGGTGACTCTTGGACAGTCACTTATCCCCAAAGTAACTGATGTATGGGTTACTGGGTCTGGTGGGGGGAGGGCTTTGTGTAACGTGCCTCCCCCCTCGGTCTTTACAGACAAGGGTTCACGTGTGGCTGGAACAACTGGGTCGGTGTACCAATCAGACCTGGGAACAGACACAACACAGCGGAAGCATAGATATACTCTGGGTTTGGTGGAGGTGGAACCCCAGAGCACGGTAAAAGTTGCTACCTGAGTCAAGTATAGACATAGTACATCTCATTGCCTTTACAGGAAAATCTAATGAATACTAAATTATACTAACCAAGGAAGTTACTTTACTGTATAGCGCGAGATCTCGTCACCATAGGGTGGCGAGACTGCACCTGACTACTGATGAGCGATGACAGAGGGTCATCCTCATCTTCTGACTCGTCGGTGAAGCCATGAGTCAGCACTGCTGAGTCAGGAACTAGACCCGCTGAAGGCAGTTCTAATTCCTCTCTAGCATGATATTGTTTCAATTTATTTACATGAATTGTCCTTTCCACCTGGTCCTCGAACACTCCTTTTATAACAAGATTAACTGGCCCCGCCCTTTTAATTACTCTATATGGTCCTCGCCACCTCGGAGCTAGTTTCCTGCTCTGATTGGCGGGCGCAGCCTCATTCACTCTCAATACGAGGCTTCCTTCCTTGAATTCAAGAGGGCGCACTTTCTTGTCATAAAAATGAGCATACCGAGTCCGTGCCTTCTTGGACGCTTCAGCTGCAATATTCCATGCATTTCTCATTTTTCCAAGGACCTCTGAAGGATAGTCCTCCCCGTATGCAACATTATGTCTGTTAAGCAGACCTGACGGGAAATTGCATGAATTACCAGTAAACAAATGAAGTGGTTGGGTGTTAATTGATTGGTGGATGGCAGTATTCAAGGCGAACTGAACATAGGGTAGGTGTTCATCCCAGGTGTTTGCATCATGTTCAGCAAGGATTGCAAGCATATCCTTGACTGAACGATTAGTCCGTTCCGTCATTCCGTTTGCTTGTGGGTGGTAGGCCGTTGTAAAAGCCGAAGTTGTCTCTAAAATCTTACAAACTTCTCTAAATATATTCCCATTGAATTCTTGACCCCGGTCAGAGACTAAAACTTTAGGAGGTCCGAATACAGTAACGAACCCACGCAAGAACGCATCTGCAACCGTACGAGAATCCTTCTGAGGTAATGCAACTAGTGTAGTGTATCTAGACAGATGGTCAACTAGCACCAACACGTATCTGTTACCTGAATGACTGTGGTGTAAATCAATCAGATCGGCCCCCACACGATCTAACGGTTCACGAATTTCAGGAAATTCCTGAAGTGGGGCTTGTACCTTAAGGGTACCTTTCCTCCTCTGGTAACGAGGGCACGACTTCACGAAATTGATTACCTCAGAAAGTAATCCTGGAAAATAAAATAGAGACTTCGCTTTTAAGTGCGTTTTAAAGATCCCCGGATGCCCTGCAATTTTTGAAGCATGTGCAAGCTTTAACGCTGATGACCGCAACGCGTCCGGAATAACTAGCTGAAATACTGCCCTATCATTCTGGCTATTAACATAATACAGGACGCCCTGTTTCATTTCAAAATCATGTATAGGTAAATTCTTTTTCTTTTTCGGGTATTTTCCTCCCTCTAAATACTCAATAATCTCTTTCCATCTAGGCTCGCTCATCTGGTATTCTCTCATTTTATCTGATGGAATGGTTTCAATGTTTTCATTAATCTGTACTGCCGCTATATTTCTACTTAGCGTATCTGGCACAACATGTGCTGGACCAGGCTTGTACAAGATCTGGAATGAGTGGGCCGAAAGTTCGTGAGACCAGCGTGACATTCGTGGGCATTTCGTTCGCTTTTTAAATATATGTGTTAACGCTCGATGGTCTGTGTAGATTACAAAATGCCGCTGAAATAGGTAAGGCTCGAAATACCTAACTGATTCTACTACTGCCAGTGCCTCCCGATCCGTAGCTGAATAACGAACTTCAGGTCCATTGACCTTCCTACTGAAATAGGCTACTGGATGGGGTAAATTATCTGCGTCTCGCTGAATTAAGCACCCGCCAATAGCAATACCGCTGGCGTCAGTGTGCACTTCCCACTCTTTCTCAAAATCAGGAATAGCCAATACCGGTGTCGTGATTAGTTGGTCTTTCAGTTTGCGATAGGCCTCGTCATGTTCAGATTTCCACACAAACTTCGCATTTTTCTTTGTCAGATCAGTCAGGGGTGCTGAAATGCCAGCGAAACCTTCAATATGACGACGAAAATATCCGGCCGCCCCCAAAAACCTATGCACGTCCTTTGCTGTCCTTGGAGTAGGCATGTCAGCAATGGCGCGGCAAGAATCTGGGTCAGGTCGGATACCGTCTGGGCACACCTGGAACCCCAGAAATTTGAATTTCTGAGCCGCCAGGGTGCACTTCTGAACATTCAGCCTGAAACCTGCCTGATCTAACAACTTCAAAGTCTCAGTCAAGTCCTGCAGGTGTTCCTCAAACGTCCTGGAATATATCACAACATCATCCAGGTACGCTAAAGAATGCCTACCCAGTACCGGACTAAGGATAAAGTTGATGGCCCTCTGAAACGACGAAGGCGCTGTCTTCAAACCAAACGGCATCCTACGGAATTGATAAGTGTGCCTACCATCCGAGAATGCTGTTTTTTCCCTATCTTGTTCTGCCACCGGAATCGCCCAATACGCCGATTTTGCGTCAAGAGTCGAGAAATACTTAGCAGCACCAAATTGGTCTATTATCTCCTGTATTCGGGGCAACGGATACACATCACCCTTAGTTAATTCGTTCACCTTCCGGTAGTCAACACAGAAACGATAACTACCGTCCGGTTTCCGAACTAGCACAACAGGAGAGAGCCACGGTGACGTACTAGGCTCTATCACGCCCTGTCTCAACATTTTCTGGCACTCCTCCCTGATAATGTTCTTTGCCTGTTCCGGCAACCTCCACTGTCTTGTGTACACAGGCAAATGGTCACCAGTTGGAATGGTGTGCTCGATCTTATCAAGGAGACCAATCTGGTCATCCTCTGTCGCAAACAATTTCGGGAATTTTCGTAAAACTCCTCTCAGTGCCTTCCTATCTGCCTGTGCAACATGTTGCAAATCAAGTGCTGAAATTAATTTTTCCACTTCCTCTACATTCTGTGCAACATTTCTCGTTTCGTATTGTACTTTGGATGGTGTTTTAGTGTTCAACATATTCAGTGCACTACATTGTGCAGTGACGGCTGGCGTCTCAGCTGACTCATGGTGAAAGATTTCTGTGTCCTCCACCATGGTTCCCTGAGATACCCTATCACCTGCCCTGAAGCGAAAAGTCTTATGTGAAAGATTGACAACTGGAATGAGTGCACCTTTATCGAGCACTACAACTAAGTGATGAGGAATTAATAAACTATCACATCTCCCAGCCACCTGAAGGGTGGTACCTGGTTGTATGTGACGTCCCACGGCTACTTTAATAAATTTAACAGAATGTGGTGGGCAACTCTGTTTGGTCAATGCATGCAATGCGCATGACCTCTTAATTGTGTCTGGAAGAGACTTAAAAATCAATTTTGGATAGTGCGCATTATATTTCAGCTTCCTCTTAATTGAAGCTACAACCGGGGGATGGTCGATCATCTCCACTGGGTAGGAAGTCTGTCCCAACTGCAACCTGCAGTTCCTAGCCCCTTTTTGAGCAGACAAGGAATAATTAAATCCCACCGCTGCCACCATTGTAACACGGGAAGGGTTTCTCTCTCTACTTATCTACCTTCTACTCCCTCTACCCGTATTCTTACTTTTCATTCTCTAACAAGGGACTCCAAAACTTTTACCAAAGCCAACTCCACGCCACGTGGTCCTAAGACGATTGACCGACTTAGGATTCTACACCCAGTATGACGTGACCTAGGCTCTGAGCAAAACCCTAGAGTCGCCTCTACACTGCCACCACCAGACCAGCAACACAGAGCAATGATCGAGGTCTGGATCGATCACGCTAATTAATCAACCTTGGGGCTTGATCCCCACTAGTAGTTTATAACCTCGGAAACTTGAGTGTGGAATTAATTACACGGTAATGATAATTCCGATTCGATGTTAGAATCGGCGCCCAGTCCAACTCTGCCTCGTGTGGACCACGTGACCAGGACAAGTGTACACATAAAACACATGGAAACAATGAAAATGCAAATTCTTAACTTAATTTATTACAAGAAAACTAAAACAAAAATCTAAATATGTTCACTCCCTGTCACTTTAACACTCCCTACTTGACCTGAATGGCAAATGAGAAGACTATCCCTATAATTAACAATAGCAACTATACCTTGGGCGACCAGCTCTAGATGTTGGGGCTGGTCTCGGGGAGAGGTAAGATGTTTGACCTCTTATCCCAGCTGCTCCCGTTTCCACACTGATCTCTCCCTTGTCTGGTCTACCCCAGACAGAACATTGTATCCTTCCGCCTAGTCAAAGTTTTACCAAGTTACTAGCCAGGTTTAAGTTATAACAATTAACCTCTGTTGTACTTAATTGATCCAGACTGGTTGAGTTATTTTACTGAAATTAAATTACACAAACATCTAACGGCAAAGCTGTTCCCGATCCCCCAAAATGGATAATTGAACTTTGAGAAATAGTAGACCTGTCAACCCTGCTGACCTATGACCGCCGGTCACTCCGCCTTACAAGTTAGATCTGATTCGTGACGTCACTGATGGTGACTTAAACTCAATAATTAGAATACTCTTGATATTGTATCCAGTACTATTATACAATACAATTTTAATGCAAAATGAATAAAGGCTAATTTTCTCTAAATTACTGAATACTATAGGATGATTCATTATACGCAGCTATGAACAAAGCGTTCGTTATTTCCACCGCGAGTTCCCCTGGGGGTCAGGTCACCATGCGGGCTCAGCTTCCCATTCTCTTTTGTCGATAAACCACTCTGGATAATTCTTACAACAGCCTAGTTTGTTACAACGGACCAGTGATGACGGACCAGTGATGATGGACCAGTGATGACGGACCAGTGATGACGGACCAGTGATGACGGACCAGTGATAACGGACCAGTGATGGACCAGTGATGATGGACCAGTGATGGACCAGTGATGGACCAGTGATGACGGACCAGTGATGACGGACCAGTGATGACGGACCAGTGACGGACCAGTGATGGACCAGTGATGGACCAGTGATGACGGACCAGTGACGGACCAGTGATGGACCAGTGATGACGGACCAGAGATGACGGACCAGTGATGGACCAGTGATGACGGACCAGTGATGGACCAGTGATGACGGACCTGTGATGACGGACCAGTGATGATGGACCAGTGATGACGGACCAGTGATGACGGACCAGTGATGGACCAGTGATGACGGACCAGTGATGACGGACCAGTGATGACGGACCAGTGATGACGGACCAGTGATGACGGACCAGTGATGACGGACCAGTGATGACAGACCAGTGATGACGGACCAGTGATGACGGACGAGTGACGGACCAGTGATGACGAACCAGTGAAGGACCAGTGATGATGGACCAGTGATGGACCAGTGATGATGGACCAGTGATGACGGACCAGTGATGACGGACCAATGACAGACCAGTGATGACGGACCAGTGATGGACCAGTGATGATGGACCAGTGATGACGGATCAGTGATGACGGACCAGTGACGGACCAGTGATGACGGACCAGTGATGGACCAGTGATGACGGACCAGTGATGACGGACCAGTGATGGACAAGTGATGATGTTCCAGTGACGGACCAGTGATGACGGACCAGTGATGACGGACCAGTGATGACGGACCAGTGATGACAGACCAGTGAGGACGGACCAGTGATGACGGACCAGTGATGACGGACCAGTGATGACGGACCAGTGATGGACCAGTGATGATGGACCAGTGATGGACCAGTGATGGACCAGTGATGACGGACCAGTGATGACGGACCAGTGACGGACCAGTGATGACGGACCAGTGATGGATCAGTGATGACGGACCAGTGATGGACCAGTGATGGACCAGTGATGGACCAGTGATGACGGACCAGAGATGACGGACCAGTGATGATGGACCAGTGATGACGGACCAGTGATGGACCAGTGATGACGGACCAGTGATGGACCAGTGATGACGGACCAGTGATGACGGACCAGTGATGACGGACCAGTGATGGACAAGTGATGATGTTCCAGTGACGGACCAGTGATGACGGACCAGTGATGACGGACCAGTGATGACGGACCAGTGATGACTGACCAGTGAGGACGGACCAGTGATGACGGACCAGTGATGACGGACCAGTGATGACGGACCAGTGATGGACCAGTGATGATGGACCAGTGATGGACCAGTGATGACGGACCAGTGATGACGGACCAGTGACG
Source organism: Procambarus clarkii (assembly GCF_040958095.1). Lineage (NCBI taxonomy): Eukaryota > Metazoa > Arthropoda > Malacostraca > Decapoda > Cambaridae > Procambarus > Procambarus clarkii. The sequence continues at coordinate 474,451 of NC_091238.1, read as the reverse complement.
GACCAGTGATGACGGACCAGTGATGACGGACCAGTGATGGACCAGTGATGGACCAGTGATGGACCAGTGATGACGGACCAGAGATGACGGACCAGTGATGTTGGACCAGTGATGACGGACCAGTGATGGACCAGTGATGATGGACCAGTGATGACGGACCAGTGATGACGGACTAGTGATGGACCAGTGATGATGGACCAGTGATGGACCAGTGATGACGGACCAGTGATGGACCAGTAATGGACCAGTGATGATGGACCAGTGATGACGGTCCAGTGATGACGGACCAGTGATGATGGACTAGTGATGGACCAGTGATGGACCAGTGATGACGGACCAGTGATGGACCAGTGATGACGGACCAGTGATGACGGACCAGTGATGACGGACCAGTGATGACGGACCAGTGATGGATCAGTGATGGACCAGTGATCACGGATCAGTGATGGACCAGTGATGACGGACCAGTGATGACGGACCAGTGATGGACCAGTGATGACGGACCAGTGATGACGGACCAGTGATGACGGACCAGTGATGACGGACCAGTGATGGACCAGTGATGATGGACTAGTGATGGACCAGTGATGGACCAGTGATGACGGACCAGTGATGGACCAGTGATGACGGACCAGTGATGACGGACCAGTGATGACGGACCAGTGATGACGGACCAGTGATGGACCAGTGATGGACCAGTGATCACGGATCAGTGATGGACCAGTGATGACGGACCAGTGATGACGGACCAGTGATGGACCAGTGATGACGGACCAGTGATGACGGACCAGTGATGACGGACCAGTGATGACGGACCAGTGATGGACCAGTGATGGACCAGTGATGACGGACCAGTAATGGACCAGTGATGACGGATCAGTGATGACGGACTAGTGATGGACCAGTGATGACGGACCAGTGATGGACCAGTGATGACGGACCAGTGATGGACCAGTGATGACGGACCAGTAATGGACCAGTGATGACGGACCAGTGATGACGGACCAGTGATGGACCAGTGATTACGGATCAGTGATGACGGACCAGTGATGGACCAGTGATGACGGACCAGTGATGACGGACCAGTGATGGACCAGTGATGACGGACCAGTGATGACGGACCAGTAATGGACCAGTGATTACGGACCAGTGATGGACCAGTGATGACGAACCAGTGATGACGGACCAGTGATGACGGACCAGTGATGACGACCAGTAATGGTCCAGTGATGACGGACCAGTAATGGTCCAGTAATGGACCAGTGATAACGGACCAGTAATGGTCCAGTGATGACGGACCAGTGATGGACCAGTGATGACGGATCAGTGATGGACCAGTGATGACGGACCAGTGATGACGGACCAGTGATGGACCAGTGATGACGGACCAGTGATGACGGACCAGTGATGACGGACCAGTGATGGACCAGTGATGGACCAGTGATCACGGATCAGTGATGGACCAGTGATGACGGACCAGTGATGACGGACCAGTGATGGACCAGTGATGACGGACCAGTGATGACGGACCAGTGATGACGGACCAGTGATGACGGACCAGTGATGACGGACCAGTGATGGACCAGTGATGGACCAGTGATGACGGACCAGTGATGACGGACCAGTAATGGACCAGTGATGACGGATCAGTGATGACTGACTAGTGATGGACCAGTGATGACGGACCAGTGATGGACCAGTGATGACGGACCAGTGATGGACCAGTGATGACGGACCAGTAATGGACCAGTGATGACGGACCAGTGATGACGGACCAGTGATGGACCAGTGATTACGGATCAGTGATGACGGACCAGTGATGGACCAGTGATGACGGACCAGTGATGACGGACCAGTGATGACGGACCAGTGATGGACCAGTGATGACGGACCAGTGATGACGGACCAGTAATGGACCAGTGATGGACCAGTGATGACGAACCAGTGATGACGGACCAGTGATGACGGACCAGTGATGATGACCAGTAATGGTCCAGTGATGACGGACCAGTAATGGTCCAGTAATGGACCAGTGATAACGGACCAGTAATGGTCCAGTGATGACGGACCAGTGATGGACCAGTGATGACGGATCAGTGATGGACCAGTGATGACGGACCAGTGATGACGGTCCAGTGATGACGGACCAGTAATGGACCAGTGATGATGTCGCAGTGATGGACCAATGATGGACCAGTGATGATGTAGCAGCGATGGACCAGTGATGACGGACCAGTAATGGACCAGTGATGATGTCGCAGTGATGGACCAGTGATGATGTAGCAGTGATGGACCAGTGATGACGGACCAGTAATGGACCAGTGATGACGGATCAGTGATGACGGACCAGTGATGACGGACCAGTAATGGACCAGTGATGAGGTCGCAGTGATGGACCAGTGATGACGGACCAGTGATGATGTCGCAGTGATGGACCAGTGATGATGTAGCAGTGATGGACCAGTGATGACGGACCAGTGATGGACTAGTGATGTACCAATGATGATGTACCAGTGATGTACCAATGATGATGTACCAGTGATGGACTAGTGATGAACCAGTGATGGACCAGTGATAACGAACCATCAATTCATTGAATACCCGAAATAAATCATTTTATATTTACCTTTTACTGAAAATTTCCACTTAAATATTCAGTGACAGTAAAGTGCTATGCTCTTTACGATTTTATTATATACTTTTGTGTATAATTTGAGCAGGTTCTTATGTATATTTCTTTTGTATGACTTTTTATGTTCTTTTCTAATGTTCGGGAGTCAGGGTTTTTATGGGAATAAATACCGTGTTGGGCTGTTTATCCTACTGCACCTTACTGGTCAGTAAGGTGCAGTAAGGCTCTTACTGAACACTTGGACGGTCGGGGATTGAACGTCGACCTGCATGAAGCGAGACCGTCGCTCTACCGTCCACCCCCAGATGGTTGAAACGAAAAAGGAGGAAGGCTAATACACAGAAAACTATAAAGATATATGTGAGGAGCTCAATTCCAGCTGGCATATAATGTCCACAACAGAGCCTGAGCCCTCAGCGAGCCTCTGGCACTGATCTTTAACGAGTCACTTGAACCAGACAGCGTATCCCCATAGATGTTAAAAGAAGCAGCACAGGCCCTCAGCGAGCCTCTGGCAATGATCTTTAACGAGTCACTTGGACCGGACAGTGTATCCCCATAGATGTTAAAAGAAGCAGCACAGGCCCTCAGCGAGCCTCTGGCAGTGATCTTTAATGAGTCACTTGGACCAGACAGCGTATCTCCATAGATGTTAAAAGAAGCAGCACAGGCCCTCAGCGAGCCTCTGGCAGTGATCTTTAACGAGTCACTTGGACCAGACAGCGTATCCCCATAGATGTTAAAAGAAGCAGCACAGGCCCTCAGCGAGCCTCTGGCAGTGATCTTTAACGAGTCACTTGGACCGGACAGCGTATCCCCATAGATGTTAAAAGAAGCAGCACAGGCCTTCAGCGAGCCTCTGGCACTGATCTTTAACGAGTCACTTGGACCGGACAGCGTATCCCCATAGATGTTAGAAGAAGCAGCGCAGGCCTTCAGCGAGCCTCTGGCACTGATCTTTAACGAGTCACTTACACATACAGGGGGAGTTGCCAAACTGCTGCAAGAAGGCAAACGTGGTGCCAATCTACAAGAAAGGAGATAGAGAAGAGGCACTTAACTACAGACCAGTGCCACTTGATGTTTATAAACAAAACATCAATTGATGTTTGTAAACAAACATCAATTTGAAAACATGGCTTTAGGGAAGGGAAATATATCCTCCTCCTACATCCTACAATCCTCCTACAACACCTTACTACAATCTCCTACAACTCATTACTACAATTACCTAGAACACGCTACTACAATCACGTACAATACGTTATTGCAATCTCCTACAACACGTTATTACAATCACCTACAACACATTATTACAATCTCCTACAACACATTATTACAATCTCCTACAACACGTTATTACAATCTCCTACAACACATTATTACAATCTCCTACAACACGTTATTACAATCTCCTACAACACGTTACTACAATCTCCTACAACACGTTACTACAATCTCCTACAACATGTTACTACAATCACCTACAACACGTTACTACAATCTCCGCTTCGTTTCCGTTTCCGCCTCTGCTGGGAATCGAACCCGGATCCCTTAGGACTCCAACTCCTGAGCGCTGTCCACTCAGCCGCGAGACCCCCCCTCCTTTGTACTCACCTAGTTGTATTCTTCTAGTTGTGCTTGCTGCACTCCAGTATGTGTCTATTGCCTTCTAGATCCTTCCATAATCTGTTCATGAGTTTCCAGTACCTTCCAGTTCACGAGTTTCCAGAAGGATCCAATGTGTGTTTCTGCCACAGAACCTTCCAGTAATCCTCAACAACTGGAACACCGCCGTAGAGTCTCAACAATATTCCCTCCACAAGCAACTTTAACAATTTATGGGCGGGTCTCCCGGGGCGAGGGTGGGCAGTCAGGGCGTGAAATATGGCCCCCGCGCCGCCACGCTCAACGCCGCTCCTGATTCACGCCGGCAGTCAGGGTGTGAAATATGGCTCCCGCGCCGCCACGCTCAACGCCGCTCCTGATTCACGCAGGCAATCAGGGCCTGAAATATGGCTCCCGCGCCGCCACGCACAACGCCGCTCCTGATTCACGTGGGCATTCAGGGCCTGAAATATGGCCCCCGCGCCGCCACGCTCAACGCCGCTCCTGATTCACGCGGCAATATCCGCGGTCCAGGCGCCCACGACGCTATCCAGGAATGGTGAAGTTTGCAGAGGATGCAAGAATGGTAAACCAGTTTTAGGCCGAGGCTTTCAGAAGCTTCCTGGATCTTTCGGAAGCTTCCAGAAGCTTCAAGGAGGTTCTAGAGGCTTCCGTAAGCTTACAGAAGCTTCCTGGACCTTCCAGAAGCTTCCAGGAGCTTCCATAAGCTTCCAGGAAATTCCAGAAGTTCCCGTTTAGGCGAAAAAAGGTTCCAGTAGTAGTGGCATATGGCTCATAGAAGGACCGTTTTGCTTTTTTCGACGGTCCCTCTATGAGTCGAGCATTTTTCGTAACCCCGCTGACCCTTGCACAGACATCGCTAATGGTCAATGACGTCACCAAGTCTTCATCTTCCCTGCATAAGCCCGTTTACTGTTATGGTGTATTTATTCCCAACCCATACTTATCTAGACGTTTTTTATTTATAGTGTCCCAAATTTTTTCCGGGGACTGTCGTAGCCACAGGGGTGTTTTCAATTTTTTTCCGACGGCTGCCTCTAGCCCAGGGTATGTTTTTCAATTTTTATTTGTTAGTGCCTCGTAGTCTCCTAATCTTTTCATTCATTTATCATCCGATCTCGTTCATCATATGTAATTTTCCAAACAAAGGAGATTAAAAGGTACCCTCCTAGACCCTGCCATTTTGGTTTCCATTTCATTTATGGTTTCCAGATGTTCTAACATTGGCTACTAAATGTTTCAACACTGGCTTCTAGAGGTTTCAACACTGGCTTCTAGAGGTTCCAACACTGGCTTCAAAAAACAGATGTGCAGTATAGAGGCTTTCAGGGCTTGTGTAATCCAAGAACTCTGTTTTAGGGGTTATAGACTCCAATGGGGTCCAAGGGGGTCCAAGGACTTCCAAGGGGGTCCAAAGAGGTCCAAGGGGGTCCAAGGGGATCCAAGGTTGTCCAAGGAGGTCCAAGGTTGTCCAAGGAGGTCCAAGGGGGTCCAAGGAGGTCCAAGGGGGTCCAAGGTTGTCTAAGGAGGTCCAAGGTTGTCCATGGAGATCCAAGGGGGGTCCAAGGAGGTCCAAGGGGGTCCAAGGTTGTCCAAGGGGGTCTAAGGAGGCCCAAGGGGGTCCAAGGAGGTCCAAGGTTGTCCAAGGAGGTCCAAGGTTGTCCAAGGAGGTCCAAGGGGGTCCAAGGGGGTCCAAGGAGGTCCAAGGTTGTCCAAGGAGGTCCAAGGAGGTCCAAGGTTGTCCAAGGAGGTCTAAGGGGGGTCCAAGGAGGTCCAAGGGGTCCAAGGAGGTCCAAGGTTGTCCAAGGAGGTCCAAGGTTGTCCAAGGAGGTCCAAGGTTGTCCAAGGAGGTCCAAGGTTGTCCAAGGAGGTCCAAGGAGGTCCAAGGTTGTCCACGGAGGTCCAAGGTTGTCCAAGGAGGTCCAAGGGGGTCCAAGGGGGTCCAAGGAGGTCCAAGGTTGTCTAAGGAGGTCCAAGGTTGTCCAAGGAGGTCCAAGGGGGTCCAAGGAGGTCCAAGGGGGTCCAAGGTTGTCCAAGGAGGTCCAAGGTTGTCCAAGGAGGTCCAAGGTTGTCCAAGGAGGTCCAAGGATGTCCAAGGAGGTCCAAGGTTGTCCAAGGAGGTCCAAGGAGGTCCAAGGTTGTCCAAGGAGGTCCAAGGGGGTCCAAGGAGGGTCCAAGGGTGGTCCAAGGAGGTCCAAGGGGGGTCCAAGGAGGTCCAAGGAGGTCCAAGGTTGTCCAAGGAGGTCCAAGGTTGTCCAAGGAGGTCCAAGGTTGTCCAAGGAGGTCCAAGGTTGTCCAAGGAGGTCCAAGGTTGTCCAAGGAGGTCCAAGGTTGTCCAAGGTTGTCCAAGGTTGTCCAAGGAGGTTAAAGGTTGTCCAAGGAGGTCCAAGGAGGTCCAAGGTTGTCCAAGGAGGTCCAAGGTTGTCCAAGGAGGTCCAAGGTTGTCCAAGGAGGTCCAAGGTTGTCCAAGGAGGTCCAAGGTTGTCCAAGGAGGTCCAAGGGGGTCCAAGGGGGTCCAAGGAGGTCCAAGGTTGTCCAAGGAGGCCCAAGGGGATCCAAGGGGGTCAAGGAGGTCCAAGGGAGTCCAAGGGGGTCCAAGGGGAGGGGTCCAAAGGAGTCCAATGGGCTGTGGGAATCCTATAAACGTTTCCCAGGGAAGGTGGCAACGTTCCAGAGCAGGGATGCCAGATTGGGCTAATTGTAGCCCAATTGGGTTACCAATTAGGACCTGCCTTACCCTACAGAGTTCTTCGTCGACTTGCTTCCATTCTGAGCTGTGGCTTAGAGCACGGTCGACATATGCGTTAAAAACACTCCTCTTGTACCTGTCTGGGCAGTCGCTGTTGGCATTTAGGCACATTCCTATGTTCGTTTCCGTGCTGCGTTTCACTTACGAGATGGAAAAGGATGGAAAGCTGCCCTTTCTAGATGTAACAGTCATGTAAAAGAGCGGAGGTTTCCACACTGCAGTCTACACTAAGGAAAGGAACATAGGAATGTGCCTAAATGCCAACAGCGACTGCCCAGACAGGTACAAGAGGAGTGTTGTTAACGCATATGTCGACCGTGCTCTAAGCCACAGCTCAGAATGGAAGCAAGTCGACGAAGAACTCTGTAGGGTAAGGCAGGTCCTAGTCAACAACGGCTTCTCCAATGGTTTCGTCGAAGACATCATAAGAAGGAAAGTGAAACGCCATGCAACCTCTGAAGAGACAACTAACACAACACCTATACCCCCTATTAGACTATTTTACAGGAACTTCTTTTCCACAGCTCATAAAACAGAGGAAAGGGTCCTGAAAGATATTGTTAATAGAAACGTTATCCCTACAGACAAAAATCAGAGGATACAACTGACGATTTACTATAAAACCAGAAAAACGGCCAGCCTACTCATGAGAAACTCTCCAGACACAAAGCAGAACGCTTTAAAAGAGACCAACGTCGTCTATGCCTCTAAATGCCCACTTGGGGACTGTAAGCTCCAAAAAACCCAGTATATAGGCAAGACAACAACATCTCTTTCTAGGCGTTTAACGATGCATAAACAACAGGGCTCCTTTAAGGAACATATAATCTCTTCCCACAACCAAACCATCGCCAGAGAAATCCTAGTAAACAACACAGAAATCATCGATAGATACAGCGATAGCAGGCGGCTTGACGTTTGCGAGGCACTACACATTAAGAAGTCAACACCAGCAATCAACAGCCAATTAATGCACAACTATATTCTACCCACCTCAAGACTCCGCTCCAATATAGAAGCATCAAGAAATATGGACCAATAGGCTTTCTACAATCACTTCCATTTCAATACCCATTGTTTCGTGTTCTGTCTAGTGTTGATGAAATTAATACCCTATTATGCCACCTCTTGTTCTGTCTTGTGTTGATGAAATTAATACCCTATTAATGCCACCTCACCCCATCCACCTCACTCAAATGAAGATATAAACAAAAATCGGAGATGTGTAAGTTCTATTCAGTTGTGTATTTGTAAACTAAAGTCTTTGAAAATGTAATAAGTTTTACGAAACGCGCTCGTGTCGCGTCAGACTAGAAATAAAAATGAATTTTGGAGAATTGATTTTTGAATTACCTCCAACAGTGAAAAGAAATGTACGAAAGATTGAGAAAATTCGTGTTAGAATTATTAATCTTACTTTTTCGGTCATATTTAATAATATATGTCTACAAGAAAGACTGCTACCAAAATATACTAATATATATATATATATATATATATATATATATATATATATATATATATATATATATATATATATATATATATATATATATATATATATATATATATATATTGGTAGCAGTCTTTCCTGTAGACATATATTATTAAATATGACAGTAAATGAAAAATCAATTCTCCAAAATTCATTTTTATTTCTAGTCTGATGCGACACTTGAGCGCGTTTCGTAAAACTTATTACATTTTCAAAGACTTTAGTTTACACACACACACAACTATAACAGAATAGAGCTTAAACATCTTCGATTTTTTTACCTGCATTTGGGTGAGGTGATATGTTACAACAGTTTTGGATGAGGTGAAAATAAACTTTCAACACAAGCCAGAACACGAAACAATGGGTATTGAAGGTAAGAATAGAAATAATTGCAGAGGGCCTATTGGCCCATATTTCTTGATGCTTCTATATTGGAGAGGAGTCTTGAAGTGGGTAGAATATGATATTGTGACTCATCGCCTGCATATGGGTAGAATATAGTTGTGCATTAATTGGCTGTTGATTGCTGGTGTTGACTTCTTGATGTGTAGTGCCTCGCAGATGTCAAGCCGCCTGCTATCGCTGTATCTATCGATGATTTCTGTGTTGTTTGCTAAGATTTCTCTGGTGATGGTTTGGTTGTGGGAAGAGATTATACGTTCCTTAATGGAGCCCTGTTGCTTATGCATCGTTAAACGCCTGGAAAGAGATGTTGTTGTCTTGCCTATATACTGAGTTTTTTGAGGCTTACAGTCCCCAAGATGGCATTTGAAGGCATAGACGACGTTGGTCTCTTTTAAAGCGTTCTGCTTTGTGTCTGGAGAGTTTCTCATGAGTAGGCTGGCCGTTTTCTTGGTTTTATAGTAAATCGTCAGTTGTATCTTCTGAATTTTGTCTGTAGGGATAACGTTTCTATTAACAATATCTTTCAGGACCCTTTCCTCCGTTTTATGAGCTGTGGAAAAGAAGTTCCTGTAAAATAGTCTAATAGGGGGTATAGGTGTTGTGTTAGTTGTCTCTTCAGAGGTTGCATGGCGTTTCACTTTCCTTCTTATGATGTCTTCAACGAAACCATTGGAGAAGCCGTTGTTGACTAGGACCTGCCTTACCCTACAGAGTTCTTCGTCGACTTGCTTCCATTCTGAGCTGTGGATGAGAGCACGGTCGACATAAGCGTTAACAACACTCCTCTTTTACCTGTCTCGGCAGTCACTGTTGGCATTTAGGCACATTCCTATGTTTGTTTCCTTAGTGTAGACTGCAGTGTGGAAACCTCCGCTCCTTTCCATGACTGTTACATCTAGAAAGGGCAGCTTCCCATCCTTCTCCATCTCGTAAGTGAAACGCAACACAGAATTCTGCTCAAATGCCTCCTTCAGCTCCTGCAGATGTCTGACGTCAGGTACCTGTGTAAAAATGTCGTCAACATACCTGCAGTATATGGCCGGTTTCAAGTTCATGTCGACTAAGACTTTTTGCTCGATGGTACCCATGTAGAAATTCGCAAACAGGACACCTAGGGGAGAACCCATAGCGACCCCATCTACTTGCTTATACATGTGCCCATCCGGGCTCAAGAAGGGTGCCTCTTTAGTACAAGCTTGGAGTAGTTTCCTTAGAATGTTTTCTGGTATGTCAAGAGGACATACATGTATGTCAAAATGTCAAAACGCAACTACTTCATGCTACAAACGAATGGAGAAACAGCAACATCGTCGAAAGTCTCCGTACTCGCATCGAGCAACACCTCGACATCCTCACAGACCGGCATCACCTCAGCACTGAAACAAGGATAATCAAGAAACTAACAACGTTATATGGAGGACCTATGGCAATTCCACGACCAAGAGACGGTTTCCTGAACCTTGCAGGAATCAACCTCACTGACGACCAAGTCACTCTCCTAAATCTGGGTATAAACTGTCACGTTATGTCCAGACCAAGTGAGATGGCCCTGAAAGTGGAGTTGGAGATTCTGTTGGACGACATATTCGACCTCGAGGCACAAAAGAAGGTCACCACCAAAGACACCTTACAAGCAGAACTTATTGCGGAAGGAGTCAAGAATCGAGGCAACTACAGAAGCACCATACTGTCCCCGAGCTCAAAGCGGCAGCTAAGAGCCTTCGTGAGAACAAGGAGATAGTTGTCAGGAGAGGTGACAAGTCGCTAATATACGTCATTCTTAAAAAGACGAATATCAGGCGAAAATGAACCTCATACTCTCTGACCAAACTAAATTCCAAAGGGTAACGAAGGACACTACAGCCGAATTGAAAACAAAGGTCAACAAATTGATCGAAACTGTGAACGCCAAGAAATCCGGACTCCACCTGCCAAAGATTATTGGGGAATATAAACCTGTATCGAGGGCTGGGGTTGTTGTTGTTGCAAACTCGTTGGAACCAGTGGTTAGAGGTGTTTGTTTGGGTTTAAACTGTTAGTAGATAGTGGTATGGGAATTGATTTGGAGGAAGGAGGTAATAAAAGTATGTGTTCGTGGGAGAAAAGAATTGGCAAAATGATCAGGGAAAGAGAAGGGCCTCAAAATAATAATTCACTTAGGGTATATTACACTAACACTAGAAATCTAAGAAACAAAATAAACGAGTTAAATGCTCTTGTCTGCACAGAAAAAATAGATATTATTGCACTTACCGAAAAGTGGATGAATGTAGAAAACAGAGAGCTATTAGCTGAATATAAAATCAATGGATTTAAACTATTTCACACAGATAGATATATTAGACGAGGAGGGGGAGTAGCCATATATGTTAGGGACAATTTGAAATGTAGTCTCAATGAGGGGAATCAAAACTGAGCCACATACAGAAACTATTTGGATAGAATTAAACGAAAAAGCAAATAACATTATAATAGGAGTTATATATAGGCCACCAAATTTAGACAGAATGGAAGCAAAGCATCTATGGGATGAAATATCTAGAACATCTAGATCTAACAGTATTTATGTCATGGGTGACTTTAATTTTAGTGGAATAAACTGGTTGAACAAAACAACGAATAATGAAGCAGAAGATTTTCTAGAATTAATTGACGATTGCTTTCTTACGCAACACATTAAGGAACCAACGCGGGGAAATAATATTTTAGATTTAGTGTTAACTAACAGGGAGACACAAATCAAGGACATCGAAATAGGGCGTGAGGGCCTTACTTACACCAAGTAAGGCTTCCAGCACTTCCACTAACACGATAACATCATTTATATTTGCCAACATCCAGGGTATAAAAACACGCAAAACCAACAAAGTTCAATTTATAGATGGTCTCCTTCATGAGGCAAATGCAGTGTTTGCAGCCCTAACAGAAACCCACACAAGGGACTACCATGATGGTGAAATATGGATCTCAGAGTACAATCTTTTCAGATGTGATAGGAAACACCGGCTTCAGGGTGGGGTCAGCCTCTACATCAAAGACACACTCATCTGTACTGAGCTGCTAAACACCTCAAATGATATAGTGGAAGTGCTGATAATCAAAATAGAGATTCTAAATGTAGTTATTGTCCTTGTATATAAGTCACCGGAGGCAAACCCTCAGCAGTTTAAAGACCAACTAATGAAAATAGAACACTGCTTGGAAAACCTCACAAATCCAGCTCCGAACATCATCCTGCTTGGGCACTTCAACCTACGGCACCTGAAATGGAAGCACCTGGCTAATACAGTAATATCAGAAAGAATACCAGGAAGTAGCCTAAATGAACAGGCACATGCAAATGACCTGCTACGGATGTGCGACAGGTTTGCCTTAAACCAGCAAATAGTAGAACCAACTAGGAAGGAGAACACGCTGGACCTCATTTTCACTAATAATGATGAATTGATCAGGAACATAATGATTACAAATACCTGTTACTCAGATCACAACTTAATTGAAGTTATGACAACCATGGGGAGTAGACCTTCAAAACCAGTCCAGATTCCCGGTGGAGGAGATTTCAGCAAATTCAACTTCAATAATAAACAGATAAACTGGGAGCGAATAAACCAGGACTTCACAGAAATAAACTGGGAAGAACAGCTAGGAAATGCAAACCTGAACCAGTGCCTGGAAAAAATAAGCTCAGTAGCACTAGAAATATGTTCAAACCGCATACCTCTAAGAAAAAAGAGGAAGAGATGCAGATTGGAACGGGAACGTCGTTCCCTATATAGGCGAAGAAAACGAATCGCGGAACAACTTGAGAGTCGCACCCTATCTCAAGAACGGCGAAGAAGGTTAGGTAGAGAAATAGAAACAATTGAACGGAAGCTACAAGAATCATACAGAACCCAGGAGAGGCAAAGAGAGCAAAAGGCCATCAGTGAAATAGAAAGAAATCCGAAATATTTTTTCTCCTATGCAAAATCAAGATCAAAAACCACATCTAGTATCGGGCCCCTGCGAAAGGGAGATAGAACTTTCACCGATGACAACAAAGAAATGAGCGAGCTACTGAGGACGCAGTACGACTCTGTTTTCAGCGAGCCATTAAACACACTAAAGATTGATAACCTAAATGAATTTTTCATGTATACGATACCAACATCAAATCATATATCAGACGTCACCCTATCCCCACTGGATTTTGAAGAAGCCATAAACAGTATGCCTATGCACTCTGCACCAGGCCCGGATTCTTGGAACTCCATATTCATAAAGAACTGTAAAAAACCACTATCGCAGGCCCTCCACATTCTGTGGAGACAAAGCCTAGATACTGGCGCTATTCCTGATATACTAAAAACAGCAGAGATAGCACCACTTCATAAAGGAGGAAATAAGGCAGAGGCAAAAAATTACAGACCGATAGCGCTAACATCGCACATCATAAAAATTTTTGAGTGCTAAGAAGTAAAATCACAAAATTCATGGAATCACAGCAACTCCATAACCCCGGACAACATGGTTTCAGAACAGGGCGCTCTTGCCTGTCGCAGTTGCTGGACCACTATGATATGGCATTAGATGCTATGGAAGACAAACATAACGCGGATGTAATTTACACAGATTTCGCAAAAGCTTTTGATAAATGTGACCATGGTGTTATTGCACATAAAATGCGTTCAAAAGGAATTACCGGAAAAATAGGCAGATGGATCTACAATTTCCTGACCAACAGAACCCAATGTGTAATAGTCAACAAAATAAAATCCAGCCCATCAACCGTGAAGAGCTCAGTCCCCCAGGGTACTGTGCTTGCTCCAGTACTTTTTCTCATCCTCATTTCGGACATACCTATAGCACTGTATCATCCTTTGCAGATGACACTAGGATCTTCATGAGAGTAGGCAACATAGAGGACACGACGAACCTCCAGTCAGATGTAGATCAGGTCTTTCTATGGGCTACAGAAAATAATATGGTGTTTAACGAAGATAAGTTCCAGCTCATGCGCTATGGAAAAAATGAAAATATAAAAACGATAACCACGTACAAAACTCAGGCAAATCATAACATAGAACGAAAAGGCAATGTAAAGGATCTGGGTGTACTCATGTCGGAAGACCTTACCTTTAAAGAACACAATAATGTAGCCGTCACAACTGCAAAAAAAATGACAGGTTGGATAACAAGAACTTTTCACACTAGAGATGCTATACCGATGATGATACTTTTCAAAACGCTTGTGCTCTCTAGAGTGGAGTACTGCTGCACAATGACAGCACCTTTCAAAGCTGGAGAAATTACTGACCTGGAGAGCGTGCAGAGATCCTTTACTGCTAGAATCCACTCAGTAAAACATCTAAACTATTGGGACCGACTAAATAGCCTAAAACTGTACTCCCTTGAGCGCAGGCGGGAGAGGTACATAATAATTTACACGTGGAAAATATTAGAGGGGCTGGTCCCAAACCTGCACACAGAAATAACATCACATGAGACCAGAAGACATGGCAGGATGTGCAGAATACCCCCGTTGAAAAACAGAGGTGCAACTGGTACTCTGAGAGAGAACTCTATCAACATCAGAGGTCCGAGACTGTTCAACACGCTTCCACTACACATAAGGGGCATAACTGGCCGACCCCTCACAGTGTTCAAGAGAGAACTGGGTAAGCACCTCCAAAGGATACCTGATCAACCAGGCTGTGACTCGTACGTCAGGCTGTGAGCAGCCGCGTCCAACAGCCTGGTTGATCAGTCCGGCAAGCAGGAGGCCTGGTCGACGACCGGGCCGCGGGGACGCTAAGCCCCGGAAGCACCTCAAGGTAACCTCAAGGTAAGGTAAGGTGAGCTAGGGAACAGTGATCATAAAGAAATCAGATTTAGCGTTCAATGGAATAGATCTGTAGGAGAAGATTCTATTAAAGTGCCTGATTTTCGAAAAGCTGATTTCAATAGCCTAAGAAATTTCTTTGATCAAATAGATTGGAAAGTCTTAGGTATGGGGTGTGGGCCGGTATTGGAGCTAGACGTGAACCCAGCGATAGGTGACGTAAAAGGGGTTTTCGATGTGGATTCAAAATATAACTTATTTAAAAATATTCTAACCAAAGCCCAGGAATGTAAAGTACCATATGAATTGAATAGATCGAATACTAATGATCCAAAGTGGATAACAAAGGATCTGAAGAACCTTATAGGTAAAAAGAGAGCGTGGTACAACAGGATTAGGAATTGGGAAGTCAGTTTAGAACAGGAATTCGTACAACTGGTTAGAAATACTAAAAAAGAGATAAGGAAAGCAAAAAGAAACTATGAAACTCGCATAGCATAGCAAGCAAAAACGAATCCTAAAGGGTTTTTCCAGTTATACCGGACAAAGATTAGGGAAAGTATAGATCCATTAAAAACTGAGACAGGTCAAATAACAGATAATGATGAAGAGATGAGTAGTATTTTTAATAAATATTTTATATCTATGTTTACTAAAGAGGGACTTAACAATATGCCTTCAGCCGAACAAGTCTATGTGGGTGGGGACGAGGACAGGTTAACTAGTTTAGCAGTTACCAGGGAGGATGTAAGTAAACAAATAGTTAAACTCAAACCAAACAAATCCCCAGGGCCGGATGAAGTGTTTGCCAGGGTGCTTAAAGAATGCAAAGAGGAGCTTTCCGAGCTACTGTCTACCATATTTAATAAATCAGTTGAGTTAGGCAGAGTGCCAGAGTTATGAAAAGTTGCTAATGTGATACCAATTTTTAAGAAAGGAGATAGATCATTTGCGTCAAACTATCGACTAATTAGCCTAACGTCTATTGTGGGAAAGTTACTTGAATCGATAATTGCAAATAAAATTCGTCTTCATCTTGAAAAACACAAATTAATAAATGAGTCGCAACATGGTTTTACAAATGGCCGTTCATGTTTAACAAATTTGCTATCTTTTTATTCCAGCATAGATGAGGCAGTTCATAGTGGTAAGGATTGTGATGTTGTGTACCTTGACTTAAGCAAAGCTTTTGATACAGTGCCAAAGAAAGACTGATTAAAAAAATAGAGGCTCATGGTATTGGAGGTGCTATATTAAGCTGGATTAGGGCATGGCTATTCCAAAGGAAACAGAGAGTTAGTATAAATGGGGTTAAGTCAGAGTGGGAAAATGTTGTAAGTGGAGTGCCTCAGGGCTCTGTCCTGGGACCTCTGTTGATTATAATATATATCAATGATTTAGATTCAGGTTTGAGTAGCAACATTTGCAAATTTGCCGATGATACAAAAATCGTCAGGGAAATTAATATGGAAGAAGACTCACTATCACTTCAAGTTGATCTAAATAGGGTTTTGAAATGGTCAAAGGATTGGCAGATGCAGTTTAATGCTGATGAATGTAAAGTTTTGAGGCTAGGTAATGATGATAGAGTTACAAGATACGAGCTAGATGGTGTTGAGATTGCGAAGTCGAATTGCGAAAGGGATCTGGGAGTTATGATAAGTAAGAATTTAAAACAAGGATCAATACATGAATGTTCGTAATAAGGCAAATAGGATACTGGGATTTATTAATCGAAGCGTTAGTAACAAGACACCTTGTGTGGTTCTTCAGCTATATCTTGCTCTGGTTAGGCCCCATTTAGATTATGCATTTCAGTTTTGGTCGCCTTACTATAGAATGGATATAAGTTCACTTGAACGTGTCTAGCGTAGGATGACTAAGTTAATTTTCCAAATTAGAAACCTTTCATATGAAGAAAGATTAACAAAGCTTCAATTGCATTCACTGGAAAGGCGAAGAGTTAGGGGTGACATGATAGAGGTTTACAAGTGGATGAATGGACATAACAAAGGAGATATTAATAGGGTATTAAAAGTATCAACAATGGTATAAATTGGATAAGTTTAGATTTAGGAAAGACTTGGGTAAATACTGGTTCTGTAACAGGGTTGTTGATTTGTGGAACCAATTACCGCGTAACGTGGTGGAGGTGGGGTCCCTCCATTGTTTCAAGCGCGGGTTGGACAAGAATATGAGTGGGATTGGGTGGTTATAGATAGGAGCTGCCTCGTATGGGCCAATAGGCCTTCTGCAGTTACCTTTGTTCTTATGTTCTTATTTTCTAACGGACATGGCTACTCCCCCTCCTCTTCTAATATATCTATCTGTGTGAAATAGTTTAAATCCATGTATTTGATATTCAGCTAATAGTTCTCTATTTTCTATATTCATCCGGCCCTGGGGATTTGTTTGGTTTTAGTTTTACTATTTGTTTAATTACATCCTCCCTGGTAACTGCTAAAATAGTCAACTTGTCCTCGTCCCCACCCACATGTACACTTGCTCGGCTGAAGGCATATTGTTAGGTTCCTCTTTAGTAAATTCAGATATAAAATAGTTATTAAAAATACTACTCATCTCCTCGTCATTATCCGTTACTTGACCTGTCTCAGTTTTTAATGGACCTATCGTTTCCCCTAGTCTTAGGTCGATATAACCGAAAAAAAACATTTAGGATTTGTCTTCGCTTGCCCTGCTATGCGAACTTCATAGTTTCTTTTTGCCTTCCTTATCTCTTTTTTAACGTTTCTAACTTTCTAATTTCTTGTACGAATTCCTGTTCTAAACTGACTTCCCAGTTCTTAATCCTTTTGTACCACGCTCTCTTGTTACATATAAGATTTTTCAAATTCTTTGTTATCCACTTTGGGTCATTAGTATTCAATCTTTTCAATTTGTATGGTATACTACGTTCCTGTGCTTTGCTTAGAATATTCTTAAAAAAGTTATATTTTGAATCTATATCGAAATCCCCTTTTATGTCACCTATCGCTGGGTTCAAACGTCTGTTGTGGGAAAGTTACTCGAATCGATGAGAACAAGAACATTAGAACAAAGGCAACTGCAGAAGGCCTATTGGCCCATACGAGGCAGCTCCTATTTATAACCACCCAATCCCACTCATATACATGTCCAACCCATGCTTGAAACAATCGAGGGACCCCACCTCCACAATGTTATGCGGCAATTGGTTCCACAAATCAACAACCCTGTTACTGAACCAGTATTTACCCAAGTCTTTCCTAAATCTAAACTTATCCAATTTATACCCATTGTTTCGTGTTCTGTCTTGTGTTGATACTTTTAATACCCTATTAATAGCCCCTTTGTTATGTCCATTCACCCACTTGTAAACCTCTATCATGTCACCCCTAACTCTTCAGCTTTCCAGTGAATGCAACTTGAGCTTTGTTAATCTTTCTTCATATGAAAGATTTCTAATTTGGGGAATTAACTTAGTCATCCTACGCTGGACATGTTATACTCAAATTCTATGTCAGTTGAAATGTAACCAATCACAGGCAAGTAGGCCTCTGACGTCATGCCAGACAGAGGAGCATCAAGCCATGCTCCCAGCAGCCTCAGTTATCCTCACAGACTCATAGTAGAAGGACTTCGGCTTCTACTTCCGAATTCTACATTCGGATAGAATGTAGAAACCTTCTTCGAAGGTTTCTACATTCTACCCGAACAAGGCAAACGAATACTGGTAGCAGCAGTGGGATCCAGAATTTTTTTTTTTCTGGAAACTAAAATTCAAGTACCCAGCATCGCCGTGTGTTTCATAGTACCGCCATCAGCCGCCTTCATAGCCGCCATCCTGCCACCCACGCATCAAATATTGTGCGAGACCGGGGTCCTGCCATCAACCACTACTCCAGGCCAACGTTTCAGAAGTAAGGGTCAATATTTTCCTGTGAGAACACGCACTCATCAGTGAGGAGGAAGGAAGCTTCCCGCGCCAGCCATTTTTGAATCTCGCGCCACCACGTGGGAACCTGCACCCACCACCCAAGCTGACAGTATCTATGCTTTGTGAGTGTTCAAGCTACTGCAATCGTGGTCAATCATCGTCGCAACTATCAACTGATCATCGTATGTGCTGTATTGTTCCTTGAGAATATTTGGTGGACTGCAATTGTTTGACTAGTGTCGCCTCCCCAAGCTCACACACCTCGCCTCCCTCTCAAGCTCACACCTCGCCACCAGCCCCTGCTACATCATTTTGTGTGAACTCCTGCCTCCCAATCGTGTTTCTCCATCGACATCGTCGCAATATCGTCGTCGTCAGAATTGATCTTCGCGCTTCCAGCGTCAACAGTGTGGGGTCCCTGATTCTCGCGCCACCACCGCCAGGAGCGCTGCCATCGCACCAGTTTGTAAACACGCCTCACATGTGCCTCTTCAGATCTTCACGACGCTCCTCCTACTTTGGCTACTGGTGATCCTCATGAATTACAACCCTAAGATAAGTAATTGCTAGTTGAGAACAACGTGCCAAGTGCTAAAAAGTGACTTACGTAATAATACCCATAATATCCTGTGAATTAACCATTCAGTGACTTGTTAAATATTGGAGCTGGTTCAGTACTCCACTCCCCACAGTTTTCTTGTGTGATTTCAACATTCCTGCTTCTTACAGTAATTTCATTGAATTTTAATTGTTCTCCTAGAGTGTTATTGGTAAATTCAAATTCCAGTGAAGTAAGAAATCCTTGTTTTAGTAGCAGTTAAGGATTTGTGCAATATAATTTTTTTTTTAATTCCTCCAGGCCTAAAATTGAAATTTATTCCTTCAACATTGCATATTATAATTTTTACCATAGCAGTTATATACATTCCTGTGTCCAGTTTATGTGCTACATACATATTTCTTGCATTGCCACTTGTTGTGTTGAATCTTTTTAATTAAATTTTGCACTTGCACTTCCAGTTTTTATATTCTCAATTGCTGTGCTTAGTCTGGTTTAATTAAATTACATACATCTAATTCCAGTCATTTTTTTTAATGAAAGATTGCTAAATTTAGTTTACAATTGCTTGTTCTTAATTACTTTCTTGCCTAGCCCAATTTAATAATTTTATTTCTGCCATTTTTACTTTAGCCAAGTTGATATTTTTTTGTGTGTTTATTTTTGTGTATACTATCTCTGATGCCAGGTGCACTTCATTATAATCTGCGTTCAAATATTACTTCCACGGCTGTGACAATGCCTACCACTGCATTTACTAGCCGTCTCGATCAGTATCTGTATGCCTTAGTTTCTGCTATGAATAATTTGACTTCGTTAGATAAAGACAATAATCTGTCCCTTGAGGCTATGGCCAAAATGATAGCATTTGGTACTTTAATGCATTTTGCCCCCGAGCATACTAAACCAATCGTTGAGCAACAAAATTTTGGTGTTAAACATGAAATTGGTGAAGTGTTTGAGGCTATTAACAATGCCGCCGATAAACTAGCTCCCCGAAGTGCTCAACTGTTGCCACCCTCTGATACTGTAAATGTAGTAACAAGCTCTCAGCATCCTCCCACAAACTCTCAAAACTCTTGGTCGCAGAAACATGCCCATGCTCGTAGCCCCCAGTCAAATTCGCCGCCTCATAAATTGCCGAAACGCCATAGTCCACAACCATCCACTCCCTCATGTTGGCATTGTGGTAAGAGTAACCACCTCGCAAGGGACTGTTGGTCCGCCCCTAGATCATCACCACCTAGACAATTGTCTTGGTCCCCTCGTCAATCTAATCATTCTAGGCTCCCATACTGCAAGTACCATAAACAAGTTGGTCACCACACTGCGGATTGTAGAGCTAGGCAAAGGACATCTCCACCTCGTAACTCCTACGGTCAGTCTTGGCGAGGTGCACAGCGTCCAAGACATTATCAGAACCCACGTAATTACAACTCCCAGCCCAGCTATAATGCAATTTCAAATTATAATGCTCAGCCACAGAATGCTGGAGCTCAGAATGTTCACTCCATGTCGTCGGGAAACCCCCAAGGCCATCCGCTAACCAATTCAAGCTAGCCAATCCTAGTGCCCTCCCTGTGTATTCAGTAGCTACCCAAAATAGATTTGGACTCTTGACAGAGGAGGACACTGACTCTAGACCAGTTGTAGATGTTGACGGGTCCACAGTAAATTTGACACAAACAAGACGCAGATATCCCAGACAACTTAAGGCAAAAGTAGTAACTTGTCCAGTCTCAAGTGATGGTCCCCTTGTCTCAGCCATTGTACATGGTAGAGTTTTAAAAGTTTTTCTTGACTCAGGTGCAAAAATTAATATTGTCAAGCCCTCAGCTCTTAGAGACATTGAAAGTAAGCACCCTACTATTTTAAAACAGTCACACATACCTTTTCTAAGTGGTATTTCAGGAAATAAAGTAAAAGTTCAGGGTGAAATTGACCTCCCACTCAAGTTCAATGATGTCACATTGTCTATAACATGTTTAGTTGTTGACATTATTCATTTTCCTGGAGACATTCTCTTAGGTCTGTACACCATGATTGATGAAAATATTGCACTGTTTCCCCATCGTTGGAACATAAGTATCAAAGACCATGTGTAGCATGTATCGACAGGGCCATGAGTTCAACCTTCAATCAGATTACGTTAATTTTGTTGACACCCGCCTTGCTAGCGTAGGTTTGTCAGATCATTGTCGTGGTAGCATACCCAAGAAAACAGGCACTCGATTGAAGCATAGTAGTTGTGCAGTTGTTAAGGAGAATGAGTATCGGGACTTTCTGGAAGGGGACGCCCTAACGGATTCTCGTTGTCTCGCTCGCCTGGCAGCTTCCATCTCTGAAGTCAGTGGTTCCATGGCTACTGACACTGTGCTACACCCTCATTCTCTCACCAGAATAAGAGTTAAGGTTCAGGGAGTGCCTGAGTTGTCGGATGTGATTGCGGAAAGTGAAACATGTAAAGTGAATGGTACATTTGTTGAACCCTCCTGGCACACAGTGCAGGATGGTACTGTTACATTATTTATCGCAAACACTAGTAATGCCGATATCCATCTCCAGTCGGGTACCCATGTTGTAGATTTTGCCCATTACTCGTTACCGGTGCGAGTTGTGGATGATGTCTCCATAGATCATACTGTTTGTACACTCACACCAGGAGAACAGGGATCTCAACCGGAGGTGCAAGCGCAACACCTCAGTCCTACTGATTTTCCTGGCTCTGTGGCTCAGCTTTTGGAAATTTTGAACAGGAATAGAGCTGTTGTTGCTCTACCAGGAGAAAAGTTAGGTCTCACTCCTCTTATTACACATAAAATTCCCCTTGAACAAGGAACTACGCCTATTTATGTACCAGCGTACCGTCTTCCCCATTCTCAGAGAGCAGAAGCAGATAGACTTGTAGAGGAAATGTTACAGAGTGATGTAATTGAATCGAGTAATTCGCCATGGAACGCTCCATTGATTCTTGTACCAAAGCGAGATGGGACTTGGAGACCTGTAATCGATTATCGCAAGCTTAACAGAGTAACAATACCTGATCGTTTCCCACTTCCAGTTCTAAATGATTTGTTGCAAAGTATTGGTAGAAACAAAGTATTCTCAAAGTTAGATTTGTTGCAGGGATTCTGGCAAATCCCCCTTGATGAGGAAAGTAAACAATTGACAGCCTTTAGTACTCCCAATGGTCATTTTCATTTCAAAAGAATGCCGTTTGGTTTGCGTAACAGTCCAATAACCTTTTCACGGTTCATGACAAATCTATTTCGTAGATTGATAGGAAGTACGCTTCTAGTTTACCTTGATGATCTCATAATCATGTTGCAAGATGTTCAGACTCATTTCCAGAACCTTGAGAAAGTACTTGCAAATCTCGCTGAAGCTAATTTAAAAATAAAGCTTGCAAAATGTTAATTTTTAAAGCAGAAGATTAATTTCCTAGGTCATACAGTTACACATTCAGGTATTACATTGAATGAATAAAAAATTATTGCTGCCCGTGATTTTTCAACACCTCGTACCGCAGAAGCCGTAAGACAGTTCACAGGTCTTGTAGGATTATATCATGCATTTATTGCTGGATTCTCTATTATAGCCACTCCGCTTTACAAGTTGCAAAGAAAAGATGAACCCTTTGTTTGGGGAGAGGCCCAGGATCAATCATTCAAAAAACCGACCTGTGAGATTTATATTTATTTAATTTATATGAATTTATATTTACGTTAATTTATATACTTCGATAGCAATTTGTATAATGATAAGTGGACTGTATTTCTGCGATAATCTCATAATCTCACAAATCGATCCTCTACACATTAGGTGGGGTTTATATTAATTGAATTTATATATATGCAGCCAATCAAACTACAGTATTAGACTACATACATTGAAGAGGTTCCTTATCTTATTTGTACAGCAGGCCTTAGTCCGCCAGGTATAACCAGGATGTAGACACCACATTTTCCTCGTGTGAGGTAGCTTCCAACACCCTGGTAACTGATGCACAAAGCATGCTTCCTCGTTTTGACCTGTCAAAAAGGCGCTAGCTGTAAAGCCAGAATCCTAATATATGACAGCTATATCAGAGAAAACACTGTACAAGGAACCATGTAGACCTGGGCTTAATTACCTTTAGTATGAGGCGATCTCGTGCTCTAACCTGTTCACCCTACCTAATGACATTAATGGCCATAAATGATAGATAAATGGGTTTTGGCAGAACACTTAACTTGAATTTGTTGACAGCGTGTTGATGATGGTACACCTTTGGTTTCCATAACACTTCGTCCAAGTAAAATTAACAGGAGCCGAATTGCTCCCGTGAGCCTCTGGTCTCAGTACAATATCAATGGCTGACCACTCCCCCACTCCTGACGCTACTGGCCTACATTGTCCAGATGACAGTAAGTGATAGAAGGGTCACATTTACTCTATTTTAATTCTGATAATTAAGTTAATTTATATGAGATGTTTTTATGATGGTTAAGTTCAAAGACTAATGTATTTAAGAATAATTCCCACCATAATAGGTGGTGAATTTATAACAGTATGTGGAATGATATCCTGTTTTCTATAGACGGAAATTCCACTACAATTACATTTTCTATGGGTAACTTGTTTATACAATACAGCAGCAATTATTAACTGTCTGTATGATATTATTAAATGGTGTGGGATTTTCCAACTTAGTTCCCCAGGGGCTGCTCACGGGTCGAAGTCCTATTTAGAACAGACGAACACCGATACTCCTCCTTCGAATTATTAGATTAATTTGATGTTAGTAGTTAGTAATCACACATTTGTGCGTCTGTTCGTACAGGACGGATGTCCCGTACTAGAGTTGCAGGGGTTAGAATTCTAATGCGATTTCATTTCCCTGTCAACTCTTGAAAGGCTAATATTCAATCTTAAATACATATTATTTAACCCAGAAGACTGAATGTGATCAAGTACTACAGTCAAGTATGATTCAGGGACTGCAGTGAGATCAGTGACATTAGATATAACTTGAAGTTTGTTCAGGTAACTGGTCACTGATATATAAACACTGAGGCCCATGGAATACATCTTGATTAAATAATAAATGTATCAAATCAGTCATCAGATTTATTGGGGTTTAATTTAGTTAATTGATTCAGAAGATTGAATAGCTCATCATTAAAGTAAAGTATGGTTCTGAGACTGCAGTGGGTTCAGTGACATTGGTCGCAGTGACTTGTAGCTGTTTAGGCTACTGTTCACTGATTTGCCACTGAGGCCTCATGAACTCATCTTCAGCTTTAAATGATGATACTAACATCAACCTCTGTTGGTATAGTCAGCTGTAATCTCCTTAGTATAATGCTACTGGAGAAATATAATCAGCTGACAAATTTAGATTTCTATTGGTATTGTTTATCTGCAGGCATAGGTCTCCTCAGGCTTGATACTGGGCCTGAGAGTAATTTACCTCCTGCAGAGTTTAACATGGTTATGCCCTGATATTTAGTAGGGCTACCAATGAATCGATGGCAATAGTCTGTCCCTACAAGGAAACCGATGTCGGTGAGGTGATCAGACTTAATATTATCTGCCAATTTTATTCCTCTATTTCTCAGGAATTTGGCAGTTGCTCTCAGACCTTGAACTTGTAGGTCTACTGGTATTCTGTCCACCACAATGGCTTGTACTCGACAGACGTACCTGCCTAAACGTACTGATGGTTGTACCACCTGGTAGACTTGAGGTCCTGCATCTGTTACAAACCCTGAGATAATGAATGACATCTGGGCTACAGGCCTTAATTGTAGTTCATCTGCCAACTTTTTAGTGACATATGTTCTCTGGGATCCTTGGTCAAACAACCCACGGGTATGGACCTTGGCCCTCTTATTCTGGATGGTAATTTGGGCAGTAGGCAAAGTCGTATTACTTTTAGACTTTGCCGATTGGACACTCTTTGTTTGTTGCACCTTGCAGTACTGTACTGTGGTGGGAATGCTATCTTCCACCTTGGGGTTTGGAGACGTTGTTTTGGTGTCTCTGCACAATGCTGCATGGTGCTGACCTTTGTTACACCTATTACAGGTGTGTAATTGGGTATCACAGTCGTTGATGTTATGTTTCCTGAGGCACCTCGTGCAATGTTGCAAATCTTTGAGTCGCTCAACACGGGCGTCACTATCAGGAAAATTAGAGCAGTAGTACATTGAATGTTTCTCATTGCAGAACAAACATGTTCCATAGCTTCCAGTACCCTTTGGTGTCACGTTCTTGGGTGACACAGTAACTATAGGCTTGGAGGGTCCCACTGCATATACGCCCACACTGCTACTGTTCCACTTTGGTGTTGAATTATATTGTCTAGATTGATTTGGAGTACCTTTGGTACTCTGTGGTTTACTATTATTGGTTTCTGAGGGTTTACTTGGTGGTTTTAATTTGTCATGTGTTCGTAATTGATGAACTACTGACTTTAGACCCTCAGATATTTCATTCATGGATAAGATACTTTTATTGTAATGAGCACTCATTTGTCTCAATATGTCCCTAGGTATTTTCTCCTGGACAATTATTTTCAAGACCCACTCAGCCCCGTTTGTATCTGCTGTCAGGCTGAGGGCATTGATCAATGATTCTACCTCCAGCTTGAAGACTTGGAGTGAATCAGCTGAAGCCTCCGGTGGGAGTAAATGCAACAGCTCATGAACTAAATGTGATGTTCTTACTTCTGGATCAGCATAATTATCCTTGAGGAGTTTTACTGCCAGATCATAGCCGTCATTAGTTAATCTCAGATGGGATACTACTGTTTTAGCCTCACCTGATAATTGGCCTTGCAAATAAGAGAATTTACTACTCTTTGGTAAAGATTGTTTTGAGTCTGCAAGGTCAACGAATTTGTTCCAAAATTCGTCCCAATCTTCCTCATCTTTTCCTGAGAAAGTGGGTAAATTAATTGGAGGGAGTCGAGCTTCTGCTTGACTCGTATTAGATGCAACTGTTGTTGTTGCTGTTGCCTTGTTCTGGGCAATTAATTTGACATAAGTCTGTAACGTAGCCTGAGTGTGATCTTCATAATTCGCAAGATCAACCATAATGTCGTCTATTTCTGTTTCTGATAAATTGGTGTTGGCAAGTTCAGCCACATATGTTGCTATTTGGCATTTGATTTGCTCAAATTTACCTGCAGCTGCTTGATAATAGCTTTCCAGATCAGCATAATCAACTTGAGATTGTTGTGACAAATCTTCACATTTCTTGATCTGTCTTGTTAAGTGGCCTTTAAGACCTGCAAGGGTTCTTTTCATTCTCCCTGCATTATCCATACTGGCTAGTTGGTGAAGCCTTGTGGGGCTTGTACTTGGGTCGCTCATAATACTGAACAAGCACTGATGGTAGCCTAGGGTAAATTTCTGCACTCGCTAGGCTGTAATCCTACCTCTACTAGAGGTTAGCACTTAAAATTAATACACATTATATATATACAATCATACACACTAATGATTTGAGTGATAAACCAGTGTCACTGGAAGTACCTTTAGGTTAGCTCTTCTATATCACCCTAGGATGGAATAGACACTAATTAATCACTCAAAGGTGTAATGATCATAAGTAAATTATTATATATACAACTCAACTCGAGTTGATAAAAATTACACCCAAAATAGGGTCTGAACCATTCATTAATGGTGTTAGGTTGTTCAATATAGTACAACTGACTATGGTAATAATGGGACTAGGATGAACAATAAATAGTTCAACTAGTCCATGTTAATATCCTACCCTGTTGTGGGTTGGCAATTAGTAAATATTATACTGTGATCACTAGTGCAATATATATTAAATAATTCTCTATTTTGGAGAAATAATATACACAATTATTGATAATAGCCTCTTAATTAGCCTCTATGAAACTTCTAATATTATCAAGAAGTATTAAATATTATTAGTGACCTCGCGAAACAAACTCCACAAATTTCGTGGATAATCTCTCGCGAAATTTAACACCACGAAATCCGTGAACAATCTCGCGAAACCACAGCCACTAATTTGGATGGCTTCAATATTAGCGCTGTCATTTCACAGAATAACACGCCACCAAATCTGCGGGTGTGCATGAAACCGCTGATGAGGCTGATCTGAACTGAGCGGGGCTCGTGAACTTGCTCGAGGCAACGCCGCCGTCTTTGACAGCTGGCTCACACTGCACTAGTATATTTAATGAATCCACTGGTTAACTGGTTCGTCCGGTACTAAGATGACCAAATGTGGGTTCAAAGGACCAAATAATCCGGTTCTGAAGGTCCAAATAATTCGGTTTCGAAGGACCAAATAATGTGGGAACCGACCTGTGAGATTTATATTTATTTAATTTATATGAATTTATATTTACGTTAATTTATATACTTCGATAGCAATTTGTATAATGATAAGTGGACTGTATTTCTGCGATAATCTCATAATCTCACAAATCGATCCTCTACACATTAGGGGGGGTTTATATTAATTGAATTTATATATATGCAGCCAATCAAACTACAGTATTAGACTACATACATTGAAGAGGTTCCTTATCTTATTTGTACAGCAGGCCTTAGTCCACCAGGTATAACCAGGATGTAGACACCACATTTTCCTCGTGTGAGGTAGCTTCCAACACCCTGGTAACTGATGCACAAAGCATCAGTTACTTTGTTATGCTTCCTCGTCTTGACCTGTCAAAAGGGCGCTAGCTGTAAAGCCAGAATCCTAATATATGACAGCTATATCAGAGAAAACACTGTACAAGGAACCATGTAGACCTGGGCTTAATTACCTTTAGTATGAGGCGATCTCGTGCTCTAACCTGTTCACCCTACCTAATGACATTAATGGCCATAAATGATAGATAAATGGGTTTTGGCAGAACACTTAACTTGAATTTGTTGACAGCGTGTTGATGATGGTACACCTTTGGTTTCCATAACACTTCGTCCAAGTAAAATTAACAGGAGCCGAATTGCTCCCGTGAGCCTCTGGTCTCAGTACAATAACAATGGCTGACCACTCCCCCACTCCTGATGCTACTGGCCTACATTGTCCAGATGTCAGTAAGTGATAGAAGGGTCACATTTACTCTATTTTAATTATGATAATTAAGTTAATTTATATGAGATGTTTTTATGATGGTAAAGTCCAAAGACTAATGTATTTAAGAATAATTCCCACCATAATAGGTGGTGAATTTATAACAGTATGTGGAATGATATCCCGTTTTCTATAGACGGAAATTCCACTACAATTACATTTTCTATGGGTAACTTGTTTATACAATATAGAAGCAATTATTATCTGTCTGTATGATATTATTAAATGGTGTCGGATTTTCCGACACACGTAGCTGCGATTCAGTTAAATTACCCAGCATTAGATGCTACAGTAGTAGAAACGGAACAAAGACAAGACCCCATTTGGGCACCCGTCATTAAATTTTTGACTAAGCAAGACACTCGCCCGATTCATAAACCGCCAGTACCATTGAAAGAACTAGTTATGTTGGACAATTTACTGTGTAGAGTAGTAAAGCTAGGGACAGCCCCGAGGAAATGTTGTCAGTTAGTTGTTCCAGCTGTCTTGGTACCAACTGTGTTAAAAATTATCCATGATGCTCCTGCAAGTGCACATCCAGGAAAGGATCGTACACTCCAACAAGGTCGATTGAAGTATTTTTGGCCAAAAATGGCTAAGGAGATTGCTCATTATGTTGACAGATGTTTAACTTGTTTACAGCACAAGGGACATGTTTCAGGACCTAATCCAATTCAGGTGTACCCAGCAACTAAAGCTCCTTGGGAACGAATATCGATGGATTTATTGACAAATTTTGCGGAAACAGAGAAAGGGAACAAACATTTGCTTGTAATGGTCGATAATTTTTCACGGTTTTGCGAACTAGTTCCTATCCCAAACAAAACAGCAGAAACCATAGCCAGCGCATTCCATGACAAAATAATTTGTAGATATATTATGCCTAAAGTAATCCTTTCAGATAATGGTCCAGAATTCAGTAATAGTATTTTAACTAGCTTGTGTGATTTATATAACATCAAAAAAATGTAGCATCATGCCTTACCATCCAGCAAGTAATGGACTAGCCGAACGTACTAACAGGAAAGTGTTAGATGCCTTGAGAGTCACGTTGAATTTTGATAACAACAATTGTGATGATTTTATACCCTTAATTCAGTGTGCTATAAATTCTTCAATTAATGTTTCTGCAGGTGACACACCTCACGCTATTCTTTATGGTACAGATAAGATCCTCCCTAATGAATAGATTAATGTACCTCCTACTCCCTTATATAACGTAGATGATTTTGTTCAAGTGAAGCGTAGACAGATGCAATTAGTATTCAAGAAAATACGAGAACAACTGTCCAAAGCTACAGCCGAGTTTACTCTAGCAAGGAATGCACGAGCTAAACCCAGTAAAATAACTATTGGATCTGTAGTAATGATACTTAACCAACACAGGTCTGGTCCTATGTATAAGTTAACTAAGAAATTTTTGGGTCCATATAAGGTCATCGAGCTTATTAAAGGTAACAAATACAGACTTAAGAACTTGTTAACAGGAGAGTATATAAATGAACATTTAGACCACATGAAGTTAGCTAAAATGACTGTTGACGAGACTGATGAGGAAGATGACAATGAACTTACCCAGACAGATACTCCTACTCTGACACCACCTTCTGTGGTTGACAGACCACTGGATGTTCAGCAACCCCATACTAGCAATTATAATCTTAGATCTAGACCTCTCGTTTCAACCGTGCACTCACCACATGTCCATTGGCTAGATGTTAACGAGGATATCTCTCAAGATGATAGTTTGTCACATGAAGTTTCATCTGTTCCGGACCTTCAGTCAGAGCCAGAGTTGTATAGTGCTCTGGATGAGCTAGGTGTAGATATCCGCAGAATTTATAATTGAGTGCACTCTGCAGTTATTCTGTTTGTTTTGAAAAAAAAATCATTTGCAGTATTTCTACCACATGTCTTATTATTACCATTATATATAATGTATAGTTTTTCTCAACTTTATTTTGTTATAAATTAGATGCCATTGTTAAGTCTACTACCAATTGTATTTTTACAGTGCTTGTCATAAGAGTTATTATTGTTCTAGCAACCACATTGAGGCCAGTGAATCCTGACTGCTATCACACAGATGTTAGTCTTCTTGATCCAGGTCTTGTATATAGCTTGTAAATATATTGTACATTGGTCTTGTAAATATATTGTATATTTCGGGGAAAAAAAATCATTATCTATCTTGAAATTCATTTGTGGTTGTTAGGTCAGAACTTTGTTCCATTAATGTAATAATTGTTTAATTTTGTATGGTTTTCAAGCACATGCCATTGACACATGTTAATAATTTTGTTTAGGCAATACCTTGAGTTGTATTGTTCATATCTGATCAGTAGACATACACATGTTCTTAATACTCTGGTTTAATCAAAGCTTGTTACCATAATGTTCACCTATTATGATGAATTTTTTTTTGGTGCATATATGCCGAGTTGTTAGTATTACGCACACCTGATCTTCTTTCAATGTTTTATTATGCAAATTTCACATGTAAGCCATTATTGAATGCCACCGAGGTCCTTTCAGTATCATTGTAACTATATAGCTAGCCAGAGCTTGTCCACAAGGGTCGTCGACTTGGTAGCGTGTCCGAGCGGTGTTATACTCAAATTCTATGCCAGTTGAAATGTAACCAATCACAGGCAAGTAGGCCTCTGACGTCATGCCAGACAGAGGAGCATCAAGCCATGCTCCCAGCAGCCTCAGTTATCCTTACAGACTCATAGTTGAAGGACCTCCGCTGGATAGTTATACACCTGTTTGTCTCACTCAATAAATATATACAGAAGCGACTACTGTTTCTACATTCTACCTGAACAAGGCAAACGAATAGACACGTTCAAGTGAATTTATATCCATTCTATAATATGGCGACCAAAACTGAACTGCATAATCTAAATGGGGCCTAACTACAGCAAGATATAGCTTGAGAACCACACCAGGTGTCTTGTTACTAACGCTGCGATTAATAAATCCAAGTGTCCGATTTGCCTTATTACGAACATTTATGCATTGATCCTTTTGTTTTAAATTCTTACTAATCATAACTCCCAGATCCCTTTCGCAATCCGACTTCGTAATCTCAACACCATCTAGCTCGTATCTTGTAACCCTATCATCATTACCTAACCTCAGAACTTTACATTTATCAGCATTAAACTGCATCTGCCAATCCTTCGACCATTTCAAAACCCTATCTAGATCAACTTGAAGTGACAGTGAATCCTCCTCCGAATTAATTTCCTTACCGATTTTCGTATCATCGGCAAATTTGCAAATGTTGCTACTCAAACCTGAATCTAAATCATTTATATATATTATAAACAACAGAGGACCCAGGACAGAGCCCTGAGGCACCCCACTTACAACATTTTCCCACTCTGACTTCACTCCATTTATACTAACTCTCTGTTTCCTTTGGTATAGCCATGCCCTAATCCAGCTTAATATAGCACCCCCAATACCATGAGCCTCTATTTTTTTAATCAGTCTTTCATGTGGCACTGTATCAAAAGCTTTGCTAAAGTCAAGGTACACAACATCGCAATCCATACCAGTATCAACTGCCTCAACAATGCTAGAATAAAAAGATAACAAATTTGTTAAACATGAACGGCCATTTATAAAACCATGTTGCGACTCAATTATTAATTTATGTTTTTCAAGATGAAGACGAATTTTATTTGCTATTATAGATTCGAGTAACTTTCCCACAATAGACGTTAGGCAAATTGGTCGATAGTTAGACGCAAGTGATCTATCTCCTTTCTTAAAAACTGGTATCACATTAGCAACTTTCCAAAACTCTGGCACTCTGCCTGACTCTATTGATTTATTAAATATGGTTGACAGTGGGTCACAAAGCTCCTCTTTACATTCTTTAAGCACCCTGGCAAACACTTCATCCGGCCCTGGGGATTTGTTTGGTTTGAGTTTTACTATTTGTTTAAGAACATCCTCCCTGGTAACTGCTAAACTCGTCAACCTGTCCTCATCCCCACCCACATAGACTTGTTCGGCTGAAGGCATATTGTTAAGTTCCTCTTTAGTAAATACAGATACAAAATATTTATTAAAAATACTACTCATCTCTTCATCACTATCTGTTATTTGACCTGTCTCAGTTTTTAATGGACCTATCCTTTCCCTAGTCTTAGTACGATATAACTGAAAAAAACCTTTAGGATTTGTCTTTGCTTGCCCTGCTATGCGAACTTATAGTTTCTCTTTGCTTTCCTTATCTCTTTTTTAACATTTCTAACCAGTTGTACGAATTCCTGTTCTAAAGTGACCTCCCCATTTTTAACCCTTTTGTACCAAGCTCTCTTTTTACCTATAAGGTTCTTCAAATTCTTTGTTATCCACTTTGGGTCATTAGTATTCGATCTATTCAATTTGTATGGTATACTACGTTCCTGTGCTTTGTTTAGAATATTCTTGAATAAGTTATATATTGAATCCACATCAAAATCCCCATTTACGTCACCTATCGCTGGGTTCATGTCTCGCTCCAAGACCGGCCCCCCCCCCCATACCCAAGACTTTCCAATCAATTTGACCCAAAAAATTTCTTAGGCTATTAAAATCAGCTTTTCGAAA
The DNA here is from genome assembly GCF_040958095.1 of Procambarus clarkii. NCBI lineage: Eukaryota > Metazoa > Arthropoda > Malacostraca > Decapoda > Cambaridae > Procambarus > Procambarus clarkii. Next base: position 441,520 of record NC_091238.1, on the reverse strand, counting down.
ATCTGGCACTTTAACAGAATTTTCTCCTACAGGTCTATTCCATTCTATGCTAAATCTGATTTCTTTGTGATCACTGTTCCCTAGCTCACTCCCTATTTCGATGTCGTAAATTTGTGTTTCCCTGTTAGTTAACACTAAATCTAAAATATTATTTTCCCGTGTTGGTTCCTTAATGTGTTGCGTAAGAAAGGAATCGTCAATTAATTCTAGAAAATCTTCTGCTTCACTATTCCCTGTTTTGTTCAACCAGTTTATTCCGCTAAAATTAAAGTCACCCATGACGTAAATACTGTTAGATCTAGATGCCCTAGATATTTCATCCCATAGATGCTTAGCTTTCATTCTGTCTAAATTTGGTGGCCTATATATAACTCCTATTATAATATTATTTGCTTTTTCGTATAATTCAATCCAAATAGTTTCTGTGTGTGGCTCAGTTTTGATTCCCTCTTTGAGACTACATTTCAAATTGTCCCTAACATATATGGCTACTCCCCCTCCTCGTCTAATATATCTATCTGTGTGAAATAGTTTAAATCCATTTATTTGATATTCAGCTAATAGTTCTCTATTTTCTATATTCATCCACGTTTCGGTAAGTGCAATAATATCTATTTTTTCTGTGCAGACAAGAGCATTTAATTCATTAATTTTATTTCTTAGACTTCTACTGTTAGTGTAATATACCCTAAGTGAATTGTTATTTTGAGGCCCTTCTCTTTCCCTCATCATTTTGCCAATTCCTTTCTCCCACAAACACATACTTTTATTATCTCCTTCCTCCAAATTAATTCCCATACCTCTATCTACTAACAGTTTAAACCCAAACAAACACCTCTAACCACTTCTTCCAACGAGTTCGGAACAGCAACAACCCCAGCTCTCGATAGATGCACCCCATCACGAGCATACATTTCATTTCTTCCATAGAAGTGTTCCCAGTTGTCTATGAAAGATATTGCATTTGATTTGCAATATCTTTCCAGCCGGCAATTGACACCAATTGCCCTCGACATCCATTCATTTCCCACTTCCTTTCTTGGAAGAATGCCACATAGGATCGGGATTCCTCCCTTGCTCCTAACTAATTCAATGGCTGTCCTGAATCTCTGTATTAGTTCCTCACTCCTAACTCGTCCAACATCATTACCCCCTGCACTAATACAAATAATGGGTTTGTTTCCATTTCCTGTCATAATATCATTCATGTTTCCAACAATATCACCAATTCCAGCTCCCGGATAGCAAACCCTTAATCTGTTCCCCCTATCTCTGGCACAAAACGTTCTGTCTAAATACCTCAGCTGGGAATCTCCCACAACCAAAATTCGCTTCGATTCTCCCTTTTCCTTTCGAGCAGTTTGAGGGACCTGCGCTTCAATGCTCCTCGTTACTTTGTCTTTGCCACCTCGTTGAACAACAGGTTCATAAGAACATAAGAACATAAGAACATAAGAACAAAGGTAACTGCAGAAGGCCTATTGGCCCATACGAGGCAGCTCCTATTCTATAACCACCCAATCCCACTCATATACTTGTCCAACCCGTGCTTGAAACAATCGAGGGACCCCACCTCCACAATGTTACGCGGCAATTGGTTCCACAAATCAACAACCCTGTTACTGAACCAGTATTTACCCAAGTCTTTCCTAAATCTAAACTTATCCAATTTATACCCATTGTTTCGTGTTCTGTCCTGTGTTGATACTTTTAATACCCTATTAATATCCCCCCGGTTATGTCCATTCATCCACTTGTAAACCTCTATCATGTCACCCCTAACTCTTCGCCTTTCCAGTGAATGCAACTTAAGCTTTGTTAATCTTTCTTCATATGAAAGATTTCTAATTTGGGGAATTAACTTAGTCATCCTACGCTGGACACGTTCAAGTGAATTTATATCCATTCTATAATATGGCGACCAAAACTGAACTGCATAATCTAAATGGGGCCTAACTAGAGCAAGATATAGCTTGAGAACCACACCAGGTGTCTTGTTACTAACGCTGCGATTAATAAATCCAAGTGTCCGATTTGCCTTATTACGAACATTTATGCATCGATCCTTTTGTTTTAAATTCTTACTAATCATAACTCCCAGATCCCTTTCGCAATCCGACTTCGCAATCACAACACCATCTAGCTCGTATCTTGTAACTCTATCATCATTACCTAACCTCAGAACTTTACATTTATCAGCATTAAACTGCATCTGCCAATCCTTTGACCATTTCAAAACCCTATCTAGATCAACTTGAAGTGATAGTGAGTCCTCCTCCGAATTAATTTCCCTACCGATTTTCGTATCATCGGCAAATTTGCAAATGTTGCTACTCAAACCTGAATCTAAATCATTTATATATATTATAAACAACAGAGGTCCCAGGACAGAGCCTTGAGGCACTCCACTTACAACATTTTCCCACTCTGACTTGATTCCATTTATACTAACTCTCTGTTTCCTTTGGTATAGCCATGCCCTAATCCAGCTTAATATAGCACCCCCAATACCATGAGACTCTATCTTTTTAATCAGTCTTTCATGTGGCACTGTATCAAAAGCTTTGCTAAAGTCAAGGTATACAACATCGCAATCCTTACCACTATCAACTGCCTCAACAATGCTAGAATAAAAAGATAACAAATTTGTTAAACATGAACGGCCATTTATAAAACCATGTTGCGACTCAATTATTAATTTATGTTTTTCAAGATGAAGACGAATTTTATTTGCTATTATAGATTCGAGTAACTTTCCCACAATAGACGTTAGGCTAATTGGTCGATAGTTAGACGCAAGTGATCTATCTCCTTTCTTAAAAACTGGTATCACATTAGCAACTTTCCAAAACTCTGGCACTCTGCCTGACTCTATTGATTTATTAAATATGGTTAACAGTGGGTCACAAAGCTCCTTTGTGACCCACTGTCACACTGGTTCACCACAGCACTCGTCCTCTAATACGTCAAATGCGTTAAAAGTCCTTAGGTGTAGGCTATTAGTTGTCGGTTTTGCCAAGGTCTTCTTAAGATCCCTGTCTTTCACAACTTGCCAAGACGAGGACTTCTTAATACTGGTCCCGTCAGTCCTCCTTAATGAGGTCCCGTCAACACTGACCTCCTCCTTCGTTTCCTCCCGAAGTCTCAGCCGTCGTACCTCCTCCCGCAGGGAATCCATCTCTGCTCTCAGAGCTCCAACCAGACTTACCAAATCCTTCACTAATCATAAGAACATAAGAACAAAGGCAACTGCAGAAGGCCTATTGGCCCAAACGAGGCGGCTCCTATTTATAACCACCCAATCCCACTCATATACTTGTCCAACCCGCGCTTGAAACAATCGAGAGACCCCACCTCCACAATGTTACATAAGAACATAAGAACAAAGGCAACTGCAGAAGGCCTATTGGCCCATACGAGGCAGCTCCCATTCTATAACCACCCAATCCCACTCATATACTTGTCCAACCCGTGCTTGAAACAATCGAGGGACCCCACCTCCACAAAGTTACGCGGCAATTGGTTCCACAAATCAACAACCCTGTTACTGAACCAGTATTTACCCAAGTCTTTCCTAAATCTAAACTTATCCAATTTATATCCATTGTTTCGTGTTCTGTCCTGTGTTGATACTTTTAATACCCTATTAATATCCCCCCGGTTATGTCCATTCAACCACTTGTAAACCTCTATCATGTCACCCCTAACTCTTCGCCTTTCCAGTGAATGCAACTTAAGCTTTGTTAATCTTTCTTCATATGAAAGATTTCTAATTTGGGGAATTAACTTAGTCATCCTACGCTGGACACGTTCAAGTGAATTTATATCCATTCTATAATATGGCGACCAAAACTGAACTGCATAATCTAAATGGGGCCTAACTAGAGCAAGATATAGCTTGAGAACCACACCAGGTGTCTTGTTACTAACGCTGCGATTAATAAATCCAAGTGTCCGATTTGCCTTATTACGAACATTTATGCATTGATCCTTTTGTTTTAAATTCTTACTAATCATAACTCCCAGATCCCTTTCGCAATCCGACTTCGCAATCACAACACCATCTAGCTCGTATCTTGTAACTCTATCATCATTACCTAACCTCAGAACTTTACATTTATCAGCATTAAACTGCATCTGCCAATCCTTTGACCATTTCAAAATCCTATCTAGATCAACTTGAAGTGATAGTGAGTCCTCCTCCGAATTAATTTCCCTACCGATTTTCGTATCATCGGCAAATTTGCAAATGTTGCTACTCAAACCTGAATCTAAATCATTTATATATATTATAAACAACAGAGGTCCCAGGACAGAGCCTTGAGGCACTCCACTTACAACATTTTCCCACTCTGACTTGATTCCATTTATACTAACTCTCTGTTTCCTTTGGTATAGCCATGCCCTAATCCAGCTTAATATAGCACCCCCAATACCATGAGACTCTATTTTTTTAATCAGTCTTTCATGTGGCACTGTATCAAAAGCTTTGCTAAAGTCAAGGTATACAACATCGCAATCCTTACCACTTTGATCCTTAGAGCTTTGTGGGTCACAAAGCTCCTCTTTGCATTCTTTAAGCACCCTGGCAAACACTTCATCCGGCCCTGGGGATTTGTTTGGTTTGAGTTTTACTATTTGTTTAAGAACATCCTCCCTGGTAACTGCTAAACTCGTCAACCTGTCCTCGTCCCCACCCACATAGACTTGTTCGGCTGAAGGCATATTGTTAAGTTCCTCTTTAGTAAATACAGATACAAAATATTTATTAAAAATACTACTCATCTCTTCATCACTATCTGTTATTTGACCTGTCTCAGTTTTTAATGGACCTATCCTTTCCCTAGTCTTAGTACGATATAACTGAAAAAACCCTTTAGGATTTTTCTTTGCTTGCCCTGCTATGCGAACTTCATAGTTTCTTTTTGCTTTCCTTATCTCTTTTTTAACATTTCTAACCAGTTGTACGAATTCCTGTTCTAAAGTGACCTCCCCATTTTTAATCCTTTTGTACCAAGCTCTCTTTTTACCTATAAGGTAAAAAGTCCTGGGACCTCTGTTGTTTATAATATATATAAATGATTTAGATTCAGGTTTGAGTAGCAACATTTGCAAATTTGCCGATGATACGAAAATCGGTAGGGAAATTAATTCGGAGGAGGACTCACTATCACTTCAAGTTGATCTAGATAGGGTTTTGAAATGGTCAAAGGATTGGCAGATGCAGTTTAATGCTGATAAATGTAAAGTTCTGAGGTTAGGTAATGATGATAGAGTTACAAGATACGAGCTAGATGGTGTTGTGATTGCGAAGTCGGATTGCGAAAGGGATCTGGGAGTTATGATTAGTAAGAATTTAAAACAAAAGGATCAATGCATAAATGTTCGTAATAAGGCAAATCGGACACTTGGATTTATTAATCGCAGCGTTAGTAACAAGACACCTGGTGTGGTTCTCAAGCTATATCTTGCTCTAGTTAGGCCCCATTTAGATTATGCAGTTCAGTTTTGGTCGCCATATTATAGAATGGATATAAATTCACTTGAACGTGTCCAGCGTAGGATGACTAAGTTAATTCCCCAAATTAGAAATCTTTCATATGAAGAAAGATTAACAAAGCTTAAGTTGCATTCACTGGAAAGGCGAAGAGTTAGGGGTGACATAATAGAGGTTTACAAGTGGATGAATGGACATAACCGGGGGGATATTAATAGGGTATTAAAAGTATCAACACAGGACAGAACACGAAACAATGGATATAAATTGGATAAGTTTAGATTTAGGAAAGACTTGGGTAAATACTGGTTCAGTAACAGGGTTGTTGATTTGTGGAACCAATTGCCGCGTAACATTGTGGAGGTGGGGTCCCTCGGTTTGTTTCAAGCACGGGTTGGACAAGTATATGAGTGGGATTGGGTGGTTATAGAATAGGAGCTGCCTCGTATGGGCCAATAGGCCTTCTGCAGTTACCTTTGTTCTTATGTTCTTATGTTGAACGTGTCCAGCGTAGGATGACTAAGTTAATTCCCCAAATTAGAAATCTTTCATATGAAGAAAGATTAACAAAGCTTAAGTTGCATTCACTGGAAAGGCGAAGAGTTAGGGGTGACATGATAGAGGTTTACAAGTGGATGAATGGACATAACCGGGGGGATATTAATAGGGTATTAAAAGTATCAACACAGGACAGAACACGAAACAATGGGTATAAATTGGATAAGTTTAGATTTAGGAAAGACTTGGGTAAATACTGGTTCAGTAACAGGGTTGTTGATTTGTGGAACCAATTGCCGCGTAACATTGTGGAGGTGGGGTCCCTCGAGTGTTTCAAGCACGGGTTGGACAAGTATATGAGTGGGATTGGGTGGTTATAGAATAGGAGCTGCCTCGTATGGGCCAATAGGCCTTCTGCAGTTACCTTTGTTCTTATGTTCTTATGACAGAGCCTTGAGGCACTCCACTTACAACATTTTCCCACTCTGACTTGATTCCATTTATACTAACTCTCTGTTTCCTTTGGTAAAGCCATGCCCTAATCCAGCTTAATATAGCACCCCCAATACCATGAGACTCTATCTTTTTAATCAGTCTTTCATGTGGCACTGTATCAAAAGCTTTGCTAAAGTCAAGGTATACAACATCGCAATCCTTACCACTATCAACTGCCTCAACAATGCTAGAATAAAAAGATGACAAATTTGTTAAACATGAACGGCCATTTATAAAACCATGTTGCGACTCAATTATTAATTTATGTTTTTCAAGATGAAGACGAATTTTATTTGCTATTATAGATTCGAGTAACTTTCCCACAATAGACGTTAGGCTAATTGGTCGATAGTTAGACGCAAGTGATCTATCTCCTTTCTTAAAAACTGGTATCACATTAGCAACTTTCCAAAACTCTGGCACTCTGCCTGACTCTATTGATTTATTAAATATGGTTGACAGTGGGTCACAAAGCTCCTCTTTGCATTCTTGAAGCACCCTAGCAAACACTTCATCCGGCCCTGGGGATTTGTTTGGTTTGAGTTTTACTATTTGTTTAAGAACATCCTCCCTGGTAACTGCTAAACTCGTCAACCTGTCCTCGTCCCCACCCACATAGACTTGTTCGGCTGAAGGCATATTGTTAAGTTCCTCTTTAGTAAATACAGATACAAAATATTTATTAAAAATACTACTCATCTCTTCATCACTATCTGTTATTTGACCTGTCTCAGTTTTTAATGGACCTATCCTTTCCCTAGTCTTAGTACGATATAACTGAAAAAACCCTTTAGGATTTGTCTTTGCTTGCCCTGCTATGCGAACTTCATAGTTTCTTTTTGCTTTCCTTATCTCTTTTTTAACATTTCTAACCAGTTGTACGAATTCCTGTTCTAAAGTGACCTCCCCATTTTTAATCCTTTTGTACCAAGCTCTCTTTTTACCTATAAGGTTCTTCAAATTAATTGTTATCCACTTTGGGTCATTAGTATACGATCTATTCAATTTGTATGGTATACTACGTTCCTGTGCTTTGTTTAGAATATTCTTAAATAAGTTATATATTGAATCCACATCGAAATCCCCATTTAAGTCACCTATCGCTGGGTTCATGTCTCGCTCCAAGACCGGCCCACACCCCATACCCAAGCCTTTCCAATCAATTTGACCCAAAAAATTTCTTAGGCTATTAAAATCAGCTTTTCGAAAATCTGGCACTTTAACAGAATTTTCTCCTACTGGTCTATTCCATTCTATGCTAAATCTGATTTCTTTGTGATCACTGCTCCCTAGCTCACTCCCTATTTCGATGTCATTAATTTGCGTTTCCCTGTTAGTTAACACTAAATCTAAAATATTATTTTCCCGTGTTGGTTCCTTAATGTGTTGCGTAAGAAAGCAATCGTCAATTAATTCTAGAAAATCTTCTGCTTCACTATTCCCTGTTTTGTTCAACCAGTTTATTCCGCTAAAATTAAAGTCACCCATGACATAAATACTGTTAGATCTAGATGCTCTAGATATTTCATCCCATAGATGCTTTGCTTCCATTCTGTCTAAATTTGGTGGCCTATATATTACTCCTATTATAATATTATTAGCTTTTTCGTTTAATTCAATCCAAATAGTTTCTGTGTGTGGCTCTGTTTTGATTCCCTCTTTGAGACTACATTTCAAATTGTCCCTAACATATATGGCTACTCCACCTCCATGATCGATTATGCCGCACCTGCACTCACAAATCTATCACACCAACAGTGGAAAAAGCTTGAAGTTGCCCAAAACAATGCTATGAGAGCTGCACTGGGAGCCCCCATGTGGACCAGGCTTGAAACTCTTAGACTGGAAACGGGTTTTGCCCTCTCTACAAGAAAGAATATCACAAAGGACAGCTACAATTATCAGTAAGATAATTATTTCTTCTGATCCAATCCCAGTACGGCAGGCCTTGGTGGTTGGACTAGGCCAAAACAATGGGAACTCTTGGGTTGCAAGAGCAGGAATAGTCCTAAACTGACTACATTTAAAAAACATGATTATTGATAGAGAGGGTGATCATCCACACCCAAATTACACTCCTTCCGCGCCGTGGGAAGAGCCTACTTTCAAAATAGTAATAGAAAGTCTCCCAATGAAAAAGGCTTCCTATGATCCGACAATCCTAAGGCGCATAATAGAAGAGCAAACGTATAGCATAGCAGTAGCCACCCACATCTTCACAGACGGATCGGTGGACACAGAAAATGAGAGTGCTGGCGCTGCTCTTTGCACGACCAGCGTACAGGCATATTGGAGACTGGGAGGACTAGTATCATCAACCCAAACTGAGCTGTTTGCCATACAACAGGCATTCGCATATGTGATTGCACAAAACACTCAAAATGCAATCATATACACAGACTCAAAAGCTGCACTTCAAATACTAGGACAAAAACAGTGGAAAGATAATGTGGAAATAATTACCACCATTTTGTATCTTGGAGCAGTCGCTAAAGGCAAAGGACTCAACATAACTTTAAACTGGATCCCATCCCATATTGGAATCCCATTAAATGAAAAAGCTGATGAAATTGCTAAATTGGCAACTCGTCATCCAGTGATACATAAAACAATTCAACCCAGCCTAGAGAACATAAAAAATATCATCACCAAAAAACTCTCACATCTCAACAAAGCCTACCTACACCAGAGAGTAGCTGAAGGTTCGCCATCTGCAACATGGTATCTTCAGGCTACCAAATTAGAAAGGTTAAATATCCCAAAAGGAATCCACAGGGAAATAGCAGTTAGGTTATATAGACTACATAAGAACATAAGAACAAAGGTAACTGCAGAAGGCCTATTGGCCCATACGAGGCAACTCCTATTCTATAACCACCCAATCCCACTCATATACTTGTCCAACCCGTGCTTGAAACAATCGAGGGACCCCACCTCCACAATGTTACGCGGCAATTGGTTCCACAAATCAACAACCCTGTTACTGAACCAGTATTTACCCAAGTCTTTCCTAAATCTAAACTTATCCAATTTATATCCATTGTTTCGTGTTCTGTCCTGTGTTGATACTTTTAATACCCTATTAATATCCCCCCGGTTATGTCCATTCATCCACTTGTAAACCTCTATCATGTCACCCCTAACTCTTCGCCTTTCCAGTGAATGCAACTTAAGCTTTGTTAATCTTTCTTCATATGAAAGATTTCTAATTTGGGGAATTAACTTAGTCATCCTACGCTGGACACGTTCAAGTGAATTTATATCCATTCTATAATATGGCGACCAAAACTGAACTGCATAATCTAAATGGGGCCTAACTAGAGCAAGATATAGCTTGAGAACCACACCAGGTGTCTTGTTACTAACGCTGCGATTAATAAATCCAAGTGTCCGTAGATTAATAAATCTACGTCTAGGTTACAGATGCAACTGGGAGATTGGTGAACCCCGACAAAGAGAGTGCATCTTCTGCCAAACTGTCACAGAAAAGCCATTACTTCACTATCTACTGGAATGTGAAGCAACCAATGACCTTAGAAGAGCTTTAAGAGTTCCTAAATCATGCAGTGGCCACCCTGAAGCCATCAACACAGCCACTCTCCTGGTCAACAAAGGTGTCCAGCAGCTGGACACCCTCATAAAGACTGTGAAGCAGTATCCTCCCCCGCGATAACAGCTTGATGGTTAAATGCAACCTCAGAATACTGAGAAAAAAAAAATACCACTTACGGGCTATTCATGCCCGTGCCACCTCTTGGGTGGCTTAATCTTTATCAATCAATCAACTTCACTCCTAACTCGACCAACATCATTTCCTCCCACAAGGAACGTGGTGGAGGTGGGATCCCTCGATTGTTTCAAGCGAGGGTTGGACATGTATATGAGTGGGATTTGGTGGTTATAAATAGGAGCTGCCTCGTATGGGCCAATAGGCCTTCTGCAGTTACCTTTGTTCTTATGTTCTTCTTATGTATTGGGGGAGCTATATTAAGCTGGATTAGGGCATGGCTATACCAAAGGAAACAGAGAGTTAGTATAAATGGAGTCAAGTCAGAGTGGGAAAATGTTGTTAGTGGATCGAGTACCTCAGGGCTCTGTCCTGGGACCTCTGTTGTTTATAATATATATAAATAATAAATAAATAAATAAATGTTTATTTAGGTAAGGTACTTAAAAGAGATTTTACAAAGAATGATGGATTTATAGATAGAGCTAGTACATACAATGCCTAAAGCCACTATTACGCAAAGCGTTTCGGGCATGAAAAACTTAAATGACTAAAGCTTAATACTAATTGAGCATAAAGAATAAAATGAGTTAAGAACAAATAAAAAAAAAGATAAAAAGGGGGGAACATGGCTGAAAAAGCAGCACAAATACAATTAGGTCGACAAACAGCGTCGTTAAAAAAAAACAGACATGGGTTGACAATAGAGGGGTAAGGTAGGTTACAGGGAAATTATTAGGTATAGCTTCGTTTTTATCTTAAATTGGTTTAGAGATGTACAGTCTTTAACATGGTTGGGAAGGTCATTCCACATTCTTGGTCCCTTGATTTGTAGAGCATTTCTAGTTTGATTAAATCGTACTCTTGGAATATCAAAACTGTATTTATTTCTGGTGTGGTGCTCATGGGTTCTGTTACAACCTTCTATGAAGCTTTTGAGGTCAGGATTGGCATTACAGTTCAGCGTTTTATATATGTATAATACACATGAGAGAATGTGCAGTGACTTAATTTCTAACATATTCAGAGATTTGAGTAGGGGTACCGAGTGATGTCTGGGGCCAGAGTTGGATATTGTCCTAATAGCAGCTTTGTGTTGATTTAACATAAGAAGAACATAAGAACAAAGGTATCTGCAGAATGCCTATATTGGCCCATACGAGGCAGCTCCTATCTATAACCTCCCAATCCCACTCATATACTTGTCCAACCCGCACTTGAAACAATCGAGGGACCCAACCTCCACCACGTTACGCGGCAATTGGTTTCACAAATCAACAACCCTGTTACTGAACCAGTATTTACCCAAGTCTTTCCTAAATCTAAACTTATCCAATTTATACCCATTGTTTCGTGTTCTGTCTTGTGTTAAGTTGCATTCACTGGAAAGGCGAAGAGTTAGGGGTGACATGATAGAGGTTTACAAGTGGGTGAATGGACATAACAAAGGGGATATTAATAGGGTATTAAAAGTATCAACATAAGACAGAACACGAAACAATGGGTATAAATTGGATAAGTTTAGATTTAGGAAAGACTTGGGTAAATACTGGTTCAGTAACAGGGTTGTTGATTTGTGGAACCAATTGCCGCGTAACGTGGTGGAGGTGGGGTCCCTCGATTGTTTCAAGCGCGGGTTGGACATGTATATGAGTGGGATTGGGTGGTTATAAATAGGAGCTGCCTCGTATGGGCCAATAGGCCTTCTGCAGTTGCCTTTGTTATTATGTTCTTATGTATAAGTGGTAATAGTAGTGTTATAAGTGGTAATAGTATTGTTATAAGTGGTAATAGTATTGTTAAAAGTGGTAATAGTATTGTTAAAAGTGGTAATAGTAGTGTTATAAGTGGTAATAGTAGTTAAAAGTGGTAATAGTAGTTAAAAGTGGTAATAGTAGTGTTATAAGTGTTAAAAGTAGTAATAGTAGTATTAAAAGTAGTAATAGTAGTGTTATATAAGTGGTAATAGTAGTGTTAAAAGTAGTAATAGTAGGTAAAAGTGGTAATAGTAGTTAAAAGTGGTAATAGTAGTGTTATAAGTGTTAAAAGTAGTAATAGTAGTGTTAAAAGTAGTAATAGTAGTGTTATAAGTGGTAATAGTAGTGTTATATAAGTGGTAAAAGTAGTGTTATATAAGTGGTAAAAGTAGTGTTAAAAGTGGTAATAGTAGTGTTATAAGTGTTAAAAGTAGTAATAGTAGTGTTAAAAGTAGTAATAGTAGTGTTATAAGTGGTAATAGTAGTGTTATATAAGTGGTAAAAGTAGTGTTAAAAGTAGTAATAGTAGTGTTATAAGTAGTAATAGTAGTGTTATAAGTGGTAATAGTAGTGTTATCTAAATAGGGTTTTGAAATGGTCAAAGGATTGGCAGGAGGCAAACCGGGAGTCCCCCTAATATTTGACAAACGAGATGCAGTTTAATGCTGATAAATGTAAAGTTTTGAGGTTAGGTAATGATGATAGGGTTACAAGATACGAGCTAGATGGTGTTGAGATTGCAAAGTCGAATTGCGAAAGGGATCTGGGAGTTATGATAAGTAAGAATTTAAAACAAAATCAATGCATGAATGTTCGTAATAAGGCAAATAGGACACTGGGATTTATTAATCGAAGCGTTAGTAACAAGACACCTGGTGTGGTTCTTAAGCTATATCTTGCTCTGGTTAGGCCCCATTTAGATTATGCAGGTCAGTTTTGGTCGCCTTAATATAGAATGGATATAAGTTCACTTGAACGTGTCTAGCGTAGGATGACTAAGTTAATTTTCCAAATTAGAAACCTTTCATATGAAGAAAGATTAACAAAGCTTCAATTGCATTCACTGGAAAGGCGAAGAGTTAGGGGTGACATGATAGAGGTTTACAAGTGGATGAATGGACATAACAAATGAGATATTAATAGGGTATTAAAAGTATCAACACAAGACAGTTTTAAGCTTTAGTCATTAATGTTTTTCCTGCCCGAAACGCTTTGCGTAATAGTGGCTTTAGGCATTGTATGTACTAGTTCTATCTATAAAGCCAACAAGCTTTGTAAAAAATCTCTTTATGTATGTACCTTACCTAAATAAAAATTATTATTATTATTATTATTATTATTATTATTATTATGTTTATGAGTGGGATTGGGTGGTTATAGATAGGAGCTGCCTCGTATGGGCCAATAGGCCTACTGCAGTTACCTTGTTCTTATGTTCTTAACTTCAGACCTACAAGATCTTGTTGAAGTTCTCGGTGTACTGCTGCTTTTGCTCAGGGAGAGGAATTGTTGTTTAACGAGGGGGATGCACTTTCACTAATCCAATGTACCATCTTATAAATAAATAAATAAATAAATAAATAAATAAATAAATAAATAAATAAATAAATAAATAAATATATAAATAAATAAATAAATAAAATAAAAGTGAAAATGAAACTCACACTTGTCAGCTCTATGCCCAGTAGTGCATCCACTATGGGAGAGCTGTTTCCTTTTAAAAGTATAATCGTGTGGCATTATGTTTAAAGAAACAATTCCAAGTACATTCTTTGATTGAAAAACATGAGGATAAATACAAGTGTTAATAGTAAATTACTAGTTATAAACAAAAATAAGAAACAGGAAAAATGAAATGTGGACCCAGACAAAAACATTGGAACGCTTAGGTGAAGAGGGGTGCGCGACCGCCTCCATATAAGCAGCACCAGCCGGTGATATCCAGCAGTCACACAGGGTGCAGTCGCACCTCTACAGATCTCCAGTATCATCAATTGATACTGGTAATTGCTCAGAAAGGTCTCCACTTACGGGCTATTCATTCCCGTGCCACCTTTTAGGTGGCTTAATCTTCGTCATTCATTAATCTTCGTCGATATCCAGCACGAGCATTAAGGGAAAACCTTGACACAAACTGCACCTATCATAAAGAAGAAGCACCACCATTGACCGCCAAGTGCTCACATCAAGTCTAACTGTAAGAAACAACACTGAAGCCTTGACGCTTCTCCCAACATCCGGGGAAGAAAACCTTCACACAAACTGCACCTGTCATAAAGAAGATGAAGACTCACCAGTGTCCACAGTGTCAGAAGGTATTCCCCCGTCCTTCACATGTGAAGACTCACATGTTAGTGCATTCAGTTGACAAACCTCATGAGTGTCCAGAGTGTGGGAAGAGATTCAGTGAGCGTGGAAATATGAAGCGTCACATATTAATACATTCAGGTGACAAACCATATGAATGTCCAGAGTGTGGGAAGAGATTCAGTCAACGTGGAAAAATGACGACTCACATGTTAGTGCATTCAGGTGACAAACCACATGAGTGTCCAGAGTGTGGGAAGAGATTCAGTCAGCATGGACATATGAAGAATCACATGAGGGTGCATGCGGATGAGAGACCTTTTCAATGTGCCGAGTGTGGCAAAAAATTTAGAGAACGTGGAACTATAATACAGCACATGTTAGTGCATTCAGGTGACAAACTTCACGAGTGTCCAGAGTGTGGGAAGAGATTCAGTCGTCTTGGAAGTATGAAGACTCACATGTTAGTGCATTCAGGTGACAAACCTCATGAGTGTCCAGAGTGTGGGAAGAGATTCAGTGTGCGTGGAAATATGAAGCGTCACATATTAATACATTCAGGTGACAAACCATATGAATGTCCAGAGTGTGGGAAGAGATTCAGTCAACGTGGAAATATGACGACTCACATGTTAGTGCATTCAGGTGACAAACCACATGAGTGTCCAGAGTGTGGGAAGAGATTCAGTCAGCATGGACATATGAAGAATCACATGAGGGTGCATGCGGATGAGAGACCTTTTCAATGTGCCGAGTGTGGCAAAAAATTTAGAGAACGTGGAACTATAATACAGCACATGTTAGTGCATTCAGGTGACAAACTTCACGAGTGTCCAGAGTGTGGGAAGAGATTCAGTCGTCTTGGAAGAATGAAGACTCACATGTTAGTGCATTCAGGTGACAAGCCTCACGAATGTCCAGAGTGTGGGAAGATATTCAGTCGTCTTGGTAATATGAAGAGGCACAAAATGATACATGCAGATAATAGGCTAAACACTTAGAGTGTGGAAGGTAATTAAGAGAATGTTGAAGGATAATGAGGCACATACAGGTATATTAACTTAACTTTAATCTAACGGTGTGCTATCACAATGTCAGTTGAATGTTCTTCAAAGGTAATTCTATTTTGTTTGAGAAATACACTTCACCATGAAAGGTAAAGATCAAGATATTTTATTATATTGTTCTTTTATGAAAGTTAGATGACCAAGCAAGAACTAGAGAAGCTGTCACTATAGGAAAATTCAAAATTTCTTATAAGTATAGAAATATCTCTTTAGTTTAGCAAAGATAAATCAAAGCTTTAAATGTTTTTCTTCTTATAAATATTAATGTGCTTTCTGTTTTTGTTCTCTGTGAAAATTTATTTAAAATGTAATATACTCTGTAGCTAAGTTATGGACATTATTGTTGTAATATTATTTAGCATTGGTGCTGGTGAAGAAGACAGTCTGAGACGTACTTAAGATGAGACCATTTGATTGATAGGGAAATGTAGGTTAATCAAGGAATTTTCTCATCAGATTCATATGGAAACTGATGTCCATTTTTTATTTTTTGTTTAGGCGTATTTATGAGTTTTATTCTTGATTATAAATATTTCACCGAAGAGTATATTGAAGGCTGATTGGCATTTATAGCTGTCAGTCAAGTTAATATGAAATTTAAATTTATATTACTCTAGAAATTTATCACTCTAAATTTACCAGAAATTTATTACTCTAGCCTAACTTTATCAGTTATGCTGTAATTGTCTGGGAATAATATTTTACCCGATTTACCTGAGGGCCACTAACCCGAGTGGCCTCATTGAGAACAGGAAGTCGTCGGCTTGTTGAAGGTTTCCTTCCCCCTCCCAGCGGTCCGTCTAATTACCACAAGCTACACAAGCTTCAGAAAGCTTCCTGGCAATACGTTAGTAATGAATAAATATGATATATTTACTCGTTATAATGTTGGTGCTGAATGTACAACACGAAAAAACATAATTTTAATCTGAAAAAGTATCTTTTTATAAAGAAATTAGACGAAAATAAAAAGCTGGTTATGCCAAATCAAGTCGACGATCCAAGCTTCGGTTAGGTTAGGTTTGGTTTAGTTAGGTTAGGTAAGGTTAGGTTAGGATAAGTTAGGTTAGGTCAGCTTAACTTAACATATCATATTTATTCATTACTAACGTATTGCCAGGAAGCATTCTGAAGCTTGTGTAGTTTGTGGTAGCTTGTGGTAATTAGATGGACCCCCCTCCCAGTTTGCCTTCATGATTTTTTCCAGGTATATTTTGAAATTCAGCACAGTTTTAACAGTTATGGGTTTGGTGGGTCGGCAGTTCCATTGATCAATAACCCTGTGGGTGAAAAAGCCTGATTCAAAGTTATATTAGTCTGATTGGCAATTATATTATCCTGACTGTCAATTTATATAAAAAAATTATATCAAAGAGATATTTATGTTGTGGTGCTTGTGGGTTCTATTACGTCTATCAATTGAGAGTTTCAGATCAGGGTTAGCATTTAGGAACAAGGTTTTGTACTTGTAAATAGCACAAGAGAATGTGTAGAGCGAGTGTATATGTAGCATGTTCAGGGATTTTAAACAGAGAGGTTGGGTGTTGTTTGAAGACAGTTTTATTGTTATGATAGCAGATTTTTGTTGGGTGATGATGGGCTTGAGGTAGTTTGCAGTGGATGAATGAACCTCATGCATAGATACTGTATGTTGAGATACCACCCCTAATTTACAAAAAAAAAAAGCCTCTAGATTTTTAGCTCCAACCATTGCATTGCTCTACAACAAATTATTTGAACTCTAAACCTTTCCTGATATTTTGAGAAAAAAAGCAAGAGTAACCTTAGTCCATAAAAGCAGCAATCTCACTGAAGTCAACAATTATAGACCAATATCAATTCTGCCGATTTTGTCTAAATTATTTTAAAGTTAATTTACACGCAGCCTTACTCCTATTTATACTTAGTTCTTCCCATAACGGCTTCATGCCCATTTAGTATGATTAATTTCATATATGCAGCCCTTGGAAAACTTATTCATTTATTTGTTGACCTACATAAGACGTTTTGATACTGTAAACACATTAACTTTCTTAAATTGCAACATTATGGAGTAAAAGGTCACTCCCTCCAATACCTACAATCTTACCTCAGTGACAGGCTTCAGTATGTCTCTGTGAATGATTCCAATTTTCCCACTCTACCCATAAACACTGGTGTCTCACCGGGCAGTATTCTTCACCCTCTCATCTTTTTCATCTCTCCCTCCCTTTCCAGCTCGTTGCCATCGTGAGGGGGCTTGGTTGGCGGATGCTAGAGTGTGATGCTCCATGGGACAGTGTCCTCTGTTCTTTTGAAGCCTTATGCTCCTGCTGCCTTCTTCACTAATTGTGCTGAATGCTTTTTCCTACTAAGTTTAATTTCTCCTTCCCAAGTCTCCTTTTTAATTGCTATTTCCCAGCGACTTTTTGCTATTCTTGATCATTCTTTTTGATGTCGTCTTCTGTTCTGACACTGGGTGTTAGGTGAGGCACAGTCTCTCGCCCGTAAAACTGTGGTACCCGAAATTGTTGAGCAAAGGGACACTTTTATTGTCACTCTTTTCCTTCGTTGCTGAGCCCAATCTTGATGGACTGATGGTTCACTTTGGCGCATTCCTGCAGACCGTCGTCGGCACCAACATTATTAATCACACCGCACGCGTGCCCCTCTCGGGAGTCACGAGCAAAAATATTTGTATAAAATCCATTTGCAACTTGCAAATCCCTCTGCGAAGTTTGACCTCATGCAAACAGCTGCTCAGCAAAAAACCAACCTCTATATAAATGAGTGTCTTACTAAGCAGCGTGGATCCCTCCTCTACAGGCTGCGCCAAATTTGCAAACAAAACCTTGGTCTTATCAAGCAGTGCTACACAAGGAATGGTACGATTTTTGCGAAGAAAGAAGCTACAGGAAAAAGATATGAAATAAAATGTGACCAACAACTCCTGGCCTTCTTAAGTGATTGTGGTATATCTGAAAACCTGAACCCGACCAATGCCAGTACTTAAAATAACTCTTTCAGTGCCTGAGCCTAACCTAACTTAATCTAACTTTGTCTAAGGTGCTGTCTCTGCCTTACCATTTACCTGATGTTCTCCTATTCATATAATTTCCTAAATAATCCATCAAGTCTCCATGCACTTATGCAAGCATCTACCTCAGTTTCATTGTAAAATTTTACTCTTAAATCTAATCTTACCCTATTCCATTTATATTTTAAATTTATTTGTATTGATCTATGTCATTTATTGAAATCAATTATTGATCTCATTTTTGTTCTTTTAATTAAGTTCATACTAATTATAAGTTAAAACTAAGCTTAATAAAATTTATTATCTTTAAGATTATTTTACTTTACAATTATCATTTGTCAAATTTTTTTATATATTCATCTTGACAGTCTCTACTGATTTTTTGTTCTCTCCGCCAAACTTGTGTATCCTCCATGGCTATCTAGTGACCTTAATTCTACCTCTAATTGTTTCAATTCCTTGTTTGCTTGCATTTATTGTTGTGTCTTGCCATAATTATTCTCTAATTTAGCAGACTCAATACTTTGTAAGCTCTTATTGTATTGTTATATTATTATATTGTGTTTTGCTATAATTACTTCCTATTTTACAGCAGATTTGTTTTTCATCTGTTCATGTAATTGCTTATCTTATTGTATTGTGACATTCTTTTCTATATTGATATATATTTTCTGTCTATTGTTACTTACAGTGTACCTGAGAGTACCTGTAAGCAATCTACCTCATTTTTCATTTTTGCTCAATTTTTTTGTATTGCTTAGTCTTGTTTATATTTTTGTTTTGTATATCTATATCTTGTGTTTTGTATAGTCCATGTTTATATGTTTTTTTTCTTTAATCTCATTCATTACCTAGGTTTCCTAGCCTAGCCATACTCCCTTACTCCATTGTACCCCTGTAAGCCCCTTTTGTGTTTGTTTGGTACAGTATTGTGTACATTTATTTCTTTTTGTTTTTCTTGTTTTTCCGGCAATCAGCTTTTTTTATGCAGTCAAGTATAGACCCAGAACTTAACCTCTTATCCACTATCTATGACAATAATCACTTTAATGATCTAAATTGCAGATATTTTGCAGCACATGATGTAAACAATGTATTAACTCATAGTCACAATATCTCTGTAATCAATTTGAACGTTAGATCCCTAGGCAAACACTTCGATGATGTTAGTGCCTTGATTGAAGCTATTGACAACAATTTCTCTTTTATTATACTTACTGAAACATGGTTGAAAGATGATACTACTCAACTCTTTAACATGCCTAACTACTCAGCAATCCACAACTGTCGTCAACTTCAGAGAGGTGGTGGCACTGCTCTTTACTACCACCAAGAACTAACATGCTTAAAAGAAATTAGAACTAGAGACTGCTATGGTGAGTATATCTTCGCCAGCTTCAGAGTCAAGGGTGCCGAGTCTATCCTGTCTGTGGGTGCAGTTTATAGAATTCCTAACACTGATGTGTCCGAATTCAACTCAAACCTTAGAAATCTAATACTTGATAACAGACTGAACAAAAACCACCTAATTATCGCAGGGGACTTTAATATTGACTTCTGCGAGCCAGAACACCCTACTGCTGTTAGCTTCCTCAACTGTATGAATTCCTGCTTCCTCATACCCTTAATCACTAGACCTACTAGAATCACTGATAGCACTGCCACGACTCTAGATCACATCTGGACAAATATAACCTTTCCGCTTACTTCAGGTATAATCACCGATAGCACTACAGACCATTACCCCACATTTCTCTTAACTAACATTAGCAAACCACCTCTTGAGTCAAGAGAGATACGTTTTAGACTACACAATGAAACTGCTATAGACAATTTTATAACTGCTACTGATAATGTCAACTGGGAGTCCGAGTTAGGTAACATAGAGGACATCAACCTAGCAGTTCAATCTTTTCTTCAAAAAACTCTTAGCCTTTATAATACCCACTGTCCTATGCTTACAAAACAAGTCACAACCAAAAGGCTTAACAATCCCTGGCTTACAAAGGGAATACTTAAATCTATTAATAAAAAACATGACCTTGAGAAAAAGTATAGGTTAGGGATTGTCTCCAAAGAATTCTCAAAGAATTACTCATTATTGCTATCTAAGATAATTAGACGACCCAAAACTAAATACTACGAAGATAAATTTACCCAAATAAAGAGCAACATTAAACAAACATGGAGAACAATTTCACAAATATTGGGATCAAAGAAGTCTTTAAATAACAAACCGACTCTCCTGTCTAATAACGATGGTCAGCTTTCAGCCTCTGATTCTGCTATTGAGTTCAATAGGTTCTTCTCTTCCATTGGTTCATCCCTTGCTAATGATATTCCATCTTCCAGTACTGACATTAAGGACTATCTTACAGGGAACTATCCCCAGTCTCTGTACCTAAAGCCTATTAATTCCATTGACGTCAATGAGATAATCCTTTCCCTTAAAACCAAGTCTGGTGCCCTTGAGGAGATACCAACTTGAATCTACAAAAAAGCCTCCAGATCTTTAGCCCCTGCTATTGCTTTGCTCTTCAACAAGTCACTTGAACTCCAAACCTTTCCAGATATTCTAAAAAAAGCGAGAGTAACGCCTGTCCACAAATGTGGTGATCTCACAGATGTTAACAACTACAGACCTATATCAATCCTGCCAAACTTGTCAAAAATTTTTGAAAAACTAATCTATAAGCAGCTTTACTCATATCTAGCCAAACTCAATATACTTAGCCCTTGCCAATATGGCTTCAGGCCCAAAAAAAGCACTAACGATGCACTTATTAGTATGCTTAACTCGATTCATACAGCTCTTGATAAAAATGAGTTCCCTGTTGGGTTATTTGTGGACCTGCGTAAAGCTTTCGATACTGTCAACCACCAAAACCTTCTTCTTAAATTACATCATTATGGTGTCAGAGGACACTCCCTACAATACCTCAAATCCTACCTTACTGACAGGCTCCAATGTGTTTCTGTGAATAATACAATTTCTCCCACCCTACCCATCAACATTGGTGTTCCCCAGGGCAGCATACTTGGCCCTCTCCTCTATCTCATCTACATTAATGACCTTCCAAATGCCTCCCAACACCTCAAACCAATCCTATTTGCTGACGACACAACCTTCATTTACTCCAGTCCTGATCCCCTTGCTCTAAATGCCACAGTAAATACTCAGCTAAATAAAGTCCATCTGTGGCTAACTGCCAACAAACTCACCCTTAACATTGACAAAACTTTCTATATTCTGTTTGGCAATAAATCCTCTAATCAAATAAATCTCAAAATAAACAATACCCAAATTTGTAACAAATTAGATGGCAAATTCCTTGGCATTCTCATTGACCACAAGCTTAATTTCCAGGGACACATTCTAAACATATCAAAAAAAGTTTCAAAAACTGTGGGCATTCTTTCTAAGATCAGATATTATGTACCACGCCCTGCCCTGGTGACTCTCTATTACTCCCTTATCTATCCATATCTCAACTATGGTATTTGTGCTTGGGGCTCTACTACCCAAAATCACTTACGTCCTCTAATTACTCAACACAAAGCTGCTATTAGGACAATATCCAATTCTGGCCCCAGACATCACTCGGTACCCCTATTCAAATCCCTGAATATGTTAGACATTAAGTCACTGCATGCACATTCTCTCATGTGTACTATACATATACAAAACGCTAAATTGTAATGCCAATCCTGATCTCAAAAGCTTCATAGAAGGTTGTAACAGAACCCATGAGCACCACACCAGAAATAAATACAGTTTTGATATTCCTAGAGTACGACTTCCCAGCAAACATTTTCATGTTTTTAAAACATCCTAAAAACGACATTTCATTGTTTTCAGCACGTTTATAATTACGTTTAGAAAAGTTTTTTTGAGAACTTTTATATACAACCTTAGAACGTAAATAATTAACATTTCTAAAAACTTTTTTATAATCTTTTAATTACCTACATTAAAACGTTTAGGGTAAATTAGGGTATAATAATTTTGTAATTCATATCTGAAATAGAAAGGGAGAGAAAGAAAGAAGACATATCTGAGAAAGAAATGGACATCCTATATATGTATGTGTAAATTACAAATAAATAGGGTACAAAAAGAGAATTAAAATATTATATTTATTTAATTAAGAATGAGTAATACAACAAAATGTATGTAATAGCTCGAAATATATAGACTATATCTATAACAGAATATAAAAGTAAAAATTTAAAAATCTATATATGTAATATGTGAACACAATAAATTTTGTGATCAAGCAGCCTGTGATTCATGTCATGCTGAGATCAGTCTGACGTTACAAGCAGTTATTGTTACTTAAAACTAAAACAAGTAAAATTTTCCGAGTATACATATAACACACTAGTTTTTCTATGACTAATAATAAAAATCTATTAATCAAAATTTTAGGACTAATTAACTAAAAATAAAAATCTACAAGTGAATGTAAACACAGTCAAGTATAATATTCATGTAGAAAGAGAAAGAAAAAGAGAGAGAAGGAAAGAAAGAGAAAGGGAGAAAGAGAAAGAAAAGAAAAAACAGTCATGTATAATATTCATATTAGCACCATGCAATATAACTTAGATTAAGTAAAAAATCTCAGACATTTTTAAATCAAATGAAATATGAGAGCCAGAGAGAGAGACCCAGAGCCAGAGAGAGAGAGCGCCACAGAGCCAGAGAAATAGAGAGCCAGAGAGAGAGAGAGAGAGTCAGAGAGAGAGAGCCAGAGAGAGAGAGAGAGCCAGAGAGAGAGAGAGAGCCAGAGAGAGAGAGAGAGAGCCAGAGAGTGAGAGAGAGCCAGAGAGTGAGAGAGAGAGAGCCAGAGAGAAAGAGAGCCAGAGAGAAAGAGAGCCAGAGAGAGAGAAAGAGAGCCAGAGAGAGCGAAAGAGCCAGAGAGAGCGAGAGAGCCAGAGAGAGAGAGAGAGACAGACAGAGAGCCAGAGAGAGCGAGAGAGAGACAGAGCCAGAGAGAGAGAGAGAGCCAGAGAGAGAGAGAGAGCCAGAGAGAGCGAGAGAGCCAGAGAGAGAGAGAGAGAGCCAGAGAGAAAGAGAGAGAGCCAGAGAGAGAGAGAGAGAGCCAGAGATAGAGAGAGAGAGCAAGAGAGCCAGAGAGAGAGAGCCAGAGAGAGAGAGAGAGAGCCAGAGAGAGAGAGAGAGAGCCAGAGATAGAGAGAGAGAGCCAGAGCCAGAGAGAAAGAGAGAGCCAGAGAGAGAGAGAGAGAGCCAGAGAGAGAGAGAGAGAGCCAGAGAGAGAGAGAGCCAGAGAGAGAGAGAGAGAGCCAGAGATAGAGAGAGAGAGCAAGAGAGCCAGAGAGAGAGAGCGAGAGAGCCAGAGAGAGAGAGCGAGAGAGAGCCAGAGAGAGAGAGCGAGAGAGAGAGAGCGAGAAAGAGAGAGCGAGAGCGAGAGCGAGAGCGAGAGAGAGAGAGAGAGAGAGAGAGAGAGAGAGAGAGAGAGAGAGAGAGAGAGAGAAAGAGAGAGACAGACAGACAGACAGAGACAGAAAGACACACACACAACAAAAGAGGAGACAGAACAAAATTAAGGCAAGGAGAGAGAAGACAGAACAGAAACAACAGAGAGAGGAGAGAAATGAGAAATCATTGAAGAGAAGGGGAAGAGAAACACAAGAAAAAGATACAAGAAAAATATACAAGATAAAAATGACATAAATGAATACCACAAATATAAAAAGTAAAGGAAGAGAGAAGCTAGAAGAGACAGGAAACGAGAGGTGTTAGAAGAGAGGAGGAAAGGAGAGATTAAAAGACAAGAAAAACAGGAGAGAAACGTAAAAGATAAATAAAAAAAAAGGGACATTTGTGAGGAGAGAAAATAAAGACCAGAGAAGACCATATATCAAGAGTGTGAGGATAAAGACTTATATATTTTCTTAGTAGACATCCTCTGGCTCTTGTTGCCCCTCTTGTATACGAATTGTACTTGCAAGTTTTCCCTGAAAATATATTAACAAAATTAATATTTAATTATTTATTTATATAAATTACACACACACACAAACTTTATATATATATATATATATATATATATATATATATATATATATATATATATATATATATATATATATATATATATATATATATAGAGAGAGAGAGAGAGAGAGAGAGACCAGAGACCAATTATATATATATATATATATATATATATATATATATATATATATATATATATATATATATATATATATATATATATATATATATATATATATATATATATATATATATATATATAATTTCGTAAACCTCACCCTGTAAACATTCATGTTTCTACATGTTAAACAAGCTACGAGGATGAGGGAAGGGGATGTTCCCTCCATGCTGGATATTATATTTACCAGGAAAGAGAAAGATATATTTATCATTCAGTACCTCCCTCCTTTGGTACCTCCCTTTTCCTCCTTTCAGTACCTCCCTCCTTTTACCCAAGTGACATGGTCACTTTTACCCAAGTGACCATGTCTTTTTGGGAATAAAGTATGCAATGCATTATAATCTGGAAGAAAATGAGCTTGAAGCAGTTGAAAAACCTGACTTGTGGAGAGGTCATTATGGGGAACTCAGATATTTCCTTAAGGAATTTGACAAACACTTGCTGTTAGGACATGAAGTAAATGAGATGTATGTCAAGTTTTGTGAAATATATGATAATGGCACAACAAAATTTATACTAAAGCAGAGATGCAGAACTAGGAAAAGGGGAAAAATTGCCCAAACATACAAGCAATACAAAGATGCGAGAAACAACAATAGCAGTAAGGAGAGGGGCAGAAAGACTGACTTTCGGTCATATTCAACAACACAAATATACATACACACGCACACATTATTGGAAAAAATTGGAATTGGAATATTGGAAAAAATAATTAAAACTAAATGGGTAGAACACCTGGAGAGAAATGATATAATTTCAGACAGACAGTATGGTTTTCGATTTGGAAGATCCTGTGTATCGAATTTACTCAGTTTCTATGATCGAGCAACAGATATATTACAGGAAAGAGATGGTTGGGTTGACTGCATCTATCTGGACCTAAAAAAGGCATTCGACAGTTCCACATAGAGAGGTTGTTCTGGAAACTGGAAAATATTGGAGGGGTGACAGGTAAGCTTCTAATATGGATGAAAAATTTTCTGACTGATAGAAAAATGAGGGCAGTAATCAGAGGCAATGTATCGGACTGGAGAAATGTCACAAGTGGAGTACCACAGGGTTCAGTTCTTGCACCAGTGATGTTTATTGTCTACATAAATGATCTACCAGTTGGTATACAGAATTACATGAACATGTTTGCTGATGATGCTAAGATCATAGGAAGGATAAGAAATTTAGATGATTGTCATGCCCTTCAAGAAAACCTGGATAAAATAAGTATATGGAGCACCACTTGGCAAATTGAATTTAATGTTAATAAATGCCATGTTATGGAATGTGGAACAGGAGAACATAGACCCCACACAACCTATACATTATGTGAGAAATCTTTAAAGAATTCTGATAAAGACAGAGATCTAGGGGTGGTTCTAGATAGAAAACTATCACCTGAGGACCACATAAAGAATATTGTGCGAGGAGCCTATGCTGCGCTTTCTAACTTTAGAATTGCGTTTAAATACATGGATGGTGATATACTAAAGAAATTGTTCATGACTTTTGTTACGCCAAAGCTAGAATATGCAGCTGTTGTGTGGTGCCCAACAACAGAAGTTGGCCCATATCTTAAGAAGCACATCAACAAACTGGAATTACACACACACACACATTATATATATATATATATATATATATATATATATATATATATATATATATATATATATATATATATATATATATATATATATATATATATATATATATATATATATATATATATATATATATATATATATATATATATATATGTCGTACCTAGTAGCCAGAACGTACTTCTGAGCCTACTATGCAAGGCCCGATTTGTCTAATAAGCCAAGTTTTCATGAATTAATTGTTTTTCGACTACCTAACCTAACCTAACCTAACTTTTTCGGCTACCTAACCTAACCTAACCTATAAAGATAGGTTAGGTTAGGTTAGGTAGGGTTGGTTAGGTTCGGTCATATATCTACGTTAATTTTAACTCCAATAAAAAAAATTGACCTCATACATAATGAAATGGTTAGCTTTATCATTTCATAGGAAAAAAATTAGAGAAAATATATTAATTCAGGAAAACTTGGCTTATTAGGCAAATCGGGCCTTGCATAGTAGGCAAAGAAGTGCGTTCTGGCTACTAGGTACGACATATATATATATATATATATATATATATATATATATATATATATATATATATATATATATATATATATATATATATATATATATATATATATATATGTCGTTCCTAGTAGCCAGAACGCACTTCTCAGCCTACTATGCAAGGCCCGATTTGCCTAATAAGCCAAGTTTTCCTGAATTATTATATTTTCTCAATTTTTTTTTCTTATGAAATGATAAAGCTACCCATTTCATTATGTATGAGGTCAATATTTTTTTATTGGAGTTAAAATTAACGTAGATATATGACCAAACCTAACCAACCCTACCTAACCTAACCTAACCTATCTTTTTAGGTTAGGTTAGGTTAGGTAGCCGAAAAAGTTAGGTTAGGTTTGGTTAGGTAGGTTAGGTAGTCCAAAAACAATTAATTCATGAAAACTTGGCTTATTAGGCAAATCGAGCCTTGCATAGTAGGCAGAGAAGTGCGTTCTGGCTATTAGGTACGACATATATATATATATATATATATATATATATATATATATATATATATATATATATCGGACAATTAGTAAAAAAAAAAAAATTTAAATTATTTTACCTTGTACCTAGATCCACCAGGCCTGTTTGGTGCATGTTTCAGTACTTCAGAAATCTGGAAGGTCACATCCTCCTCCTCAACTTGTGGATGTGCGTTGATAGATGATTCTGTAAAATTAAGTTATTTATATAATAATAAATTTAGTATAACAATAATATTCTGTAAAATTAAAAGTAATTTATACATCAATCAGATAAAACTCTCCAGAGATGGTGATACACAACATATAAAGGACAAGTTTCAGAACAAAATATGCATTTAGGAATAAGGTTTTGTACATGTAGGTAGCATATGAGAAAATAAGTGGAAGGTGATCAAGTTTATATTAACATGTTAATGGCTTTGTTAAGGCTTTGCAAGAATGAAAAAATATTAATAATATAATATCACCTACCAATTAATTGTACATCATTTATAA
This sequence comes from Procambarus clarkii, assembly GCF_040958095.1. Taxonomy (NCBI): domain Eukaryota; kingdom Metazoa; phylum Arthropoda; class Malacostraca; order Decapoda; family Cambaridae; genus Procambarus; species Procambarus clarkii. Next base: position 413,828 of record NC_091238.1, on the reverse strand, counting down.
GTCAATTATTTGCATTATTATTATTCAATACAGTACTAATGATATAAAAATGCATTTTGTAATCTACTATTTATGCAAGTATTAAGCACAGGATCATGAAATAAACTGCAAAATACTGTAATGGATAAATCAATTAAGTTTACATTTTCCTATAGCTAAGTCAGTCAGTTCTATTAGCAGCAGAGAACAATTATGCCCAACCTCTATTAAATGAAACAATCTTAAGAGCAAGTGATAGAAATATAATCATTTATACTTGGGAAAATATTATGGAATGGTTCCAAATATGAAAAATATTAAGTTTTTTGGGTAAAATTTTTTAACTTAAAATTTAAATTTTTAAGTGAATTTTAAAATTTAAAAAAATTATTTAATTTTTTGGTTACTTACTTAAAATAACATTATATAGTTCTTGTTTTTGTAGAAATGCCAATTTCTTCTTTTGCCCTTCCAGACTGTATAGTGACCACAGGCCGTTTGTTCATATCTTCATTATTCTTCGAACTGTGGTTGCACAATCAGACCCACGTACACTGGTTAAAAGCATTACCTAAAAGCAACAACAAAAATGTAGTACACTGACGAATTTTGAATATTATTTATATATATATATATATATATATATATATATATATATATATATATATATATATATATATATATATATATATATATATATATATATGTATGCCATATACATATATATGCTATGTTGTATGCTACAACTTGGCTGATAATAAAGTCATTCACAACTGCAGGCGGAGAAAAAAAAGGAGGTGGCATAGCAATATCTTACAAAGATACCTTCATCTGCAATAGTCTCATTAGTAATAGAGACGACTATTGTGAATATACCTTTGCCAAGTTCTCCAGTAAATCCCTTAAATCCTCCTTGACTATAAGTGCCATCTATAGATTTCCCAATACCAGCATAGCTTCATTCACAGATAACGTAAGGAATCTTATCATAAATAACAATCTCAACAAAAATCAAACCAACTTAGTGGTTTGTAATGGTGAACAAAACATGCAGATACTTATATATAACCTGTGAATAGTGTAATAACACCAAAACTATTTGTTTATTGTTTTATGACCATAATAATTGAATCACTAATATGATTCACTAATATATAATCCTAATAATAATCACTAATATATAATCCATTGAGCATGCTGCATCTCTTTCAGTCTCTTTGCAATTTGAACAAGAGGGTTTTTAATTGATCGAACCATATTCTTAAAGTAAAGTAAATGAGATGTATTCCATATTTTGCAAAATATACGATGAAGGCACACAAACATTCATACCAAAACTGAAGGGCAGGATTTATGAGGAGACATTAGAGGCATTAAATATTCCAAAACTAGAAGACAGAAGGAAAAGAGGAGATATGATCACTACGTACAAAACAGTAACAGGAATTGATAAACTTGATAGGGAAGATTTCCCGAGACCTGGAATTTCAAGAACAAGAGGTTATAGATTTAAACGAACTAAACAAAGATGCCGAAGAAATGTAAGACAATTCACTTTTGCAAACAGAATGGTAAACGGTTGGAACAAGTTAGGTGAGAAGGTGGTGGAGGCCAAAACCGTCAAAAGTTTCAAAGCATTATATGACAAAGAGTGCTGGGAAAATGGGACACCACGAGTGTAGCTCTCCATCCATCTGATTGATAACCCAAATGAATTTTTCAAGGATATGATACCAACATCAAATCATAAATCAGATGTGATCCTATCCCCACTGGATTATGAAGAAGCCATAGACAGTATGCCTATGCACTCTGCACCAGGCCCTGACTCTTGGAACTCTATATTCATCAAGAACTGTAAAAAACGTTATCGCAGGCCCTTCACATTCTTTGGAGACAAAGCCAAGATACTGGCATTATCCCTGACATACTAAAAACAGCAGAGATAGCACCGCCCCATAAAGGAGGAAATAAGGCAGAGGCAAAAAACTACAGACCGATAGCACTAACATCGCACATCATAAAAATCTTTGAGAGAATGCTAAGAAGTAAGATCACAAAATACATGGAATCACAGCATCTCCATAACCCCAGACAACATGGTTTCAGAACAGGGCGCTCTTGCCTATCACAGTTGCTGGACCACTCTGACATGGCACTACCCAGCAAACACTGGCACTACCCAGCAAACACAGAACGTTTGTGGACGTTTATAAATGGTGCCACAAAGGTAATACTGTAACTTTTGACATAAATACGTATATCTGACATTCTTAAAACCAAAGGATATAACTAAAAACATATATTCTTGAGACACAGTTTTTAAGATTTATGTAAAAATTTAAAAATAATAGTAAATGCTATGGAATTATAATGTTTTCATGCTTTATATTTAAGAATAAATAATTTTCAGTCAACATTTAGTTTTTTTTGTTTACTTTCTGTAAAGCTATCCAGTTTACGTTCTTATAACTTGAATATAACATTTATATGACGTCAGTATAACGTTATTTACACGACATCATTACGTTATTATGATGTTATATTAACGTATAATTCCTGTGTGAAAACCAGAATATATATTGAACTTTATGTTTTAAACCTTGTAAAGTTATCATAAAACTTGGAATAAGACGGTAAGCATGCTTTACTTATGAAAATATACAAACAAATCAACAAAAACATTTTAACATAAAAAACATGAACATAACATAAATTAACAGCATGCATGGGAGTTAATTGGAACTCTGTAATATTGCATACATGAACCTTAAGGTACAAACCCAGTGTATTTACCCATGCAGTTCTTTCCTAAATCTAAATTTTTCCAATTTTTACACTTTGTTTCGAGTTCTGTCTTGTGTTGCTACTTTTAATACCCCATTAATGTCCCCTTTGTTATGTCCATTCATCCCATTGTGCACCTCTACCATATGTCACTCCTAATTCTTTGCTTTTCTAGAGAATGTAATATAAGCTTTGACAATCTTTCTTCATATGACAGGTAAACAGGTAGAACAAAGATTACCATTTATATATGGATAACTATTATAAGTCGGTTTGAATGAGTGAATTGCTGCTTGAAGATAGATATATACACGTGTGGTACTATCAGATTGCATCGTGGTGAGCCTAAAACCCTTCAGATCCAAGCAAAGGGTAAAATGCCAGCAGATACAATTGTGAACACATTGATACCAAAATGAAAGACATATGACGAGAATTGAGGTAACCAAAGTGAAAAGAGTGTTGACATTACATTGCACTAGAGTGCTCCCGGGTTACTTTCTCTCGCTTTCTCTGTTTTGTGCGGATGGTCCGCCGTGCTTTCATCACGTCAGCGGGTGGAGCACGCTGCTGTTTTTGACATTTCATGCATATATTCCGGTTGGAAATTCTATTGCGAACACATTGATACCAAAATGAAAGACCTAGGATGACAATTGAGGTGACCAGAATGAAAAGAGTGTATACATTTTATCGCTCTTGTGCGCTCCCTGGTAACACGCTCTCGCTTTCTCTGTTTGTTGCGGATGGTAAGCCGGGCTTTTGGAGTTTATATGCCTTTAGTCCTGTAGAGAATTCTACTGCGAACACATTGATGCTAAATTGAAAAACCTAGGATGAGAATTGAGGTAACAAAGTTGAAAAGGGTATACACTTTTCAGTATTATCACGCTCTCTAATGTAATGAGAGTTGCCTGAGGGTGGCTCAGCTTTCTTTTTCTGGTACCCTTGGCCTACATTCATCTTGTCGGCGGGTGGAGCGCGCTGCTGTCTTTGACATTATATGCACATAGTTCTGTTGGGAATTCTATTGCGAACGCATTGATACCAAAATGAAAGACATAGGACGAGAATTAAGGTGACAAAGTTGAAAAGAGTATACACTTTTCAGTATTTCCGCTCACTACCAGGGAATGTCCAAAAAAAAAAATGGAGAGAGTGGAGGGGTAACTTGCCCAAAACGCGAAAGTGTTTGAGGAGATTAACTTTCGTTCAATACTATTATGCAAGAGGAGCGACACATCTATGGTTCATCCAATAAAATCAGCAGACTTCTAGATGTTACTACTGCTCGGCTTAGACTCGGTTACAAGTATTTCTGGGAATTCTCATTATCTGCCGATGTAGACCTGACCAAATGTTAACTGTCAACAAAATTATTTGCACACCCTCCGTCACTATGTGATAGTGAATTCAGAGACAATTCTATAACCAATGTACCAACGATGTGTCAATATTTCATTCAAAATGATCTGGTACCAGAAATTTTAGCCAAATATCCCCAGTTTGCTAACTGTAAGTAGTAACAAAGCGATTGTAACCTATCCACCGCTGCCCACTGGATGGGGGGCGGTGTGCAGGACAAACATATCAATTGTGACACTAGCTCTCCACATATGTCAGTTGCTTAATTTAGAAACTGTACTTGTGATCGATCTCGAACCCATTGTTGATGTGACGACTTATACTGAATTTTGTAACTAGCTCATCAAGATTGTAACTTGCTTAGCTAAATGAATTATGGGGTGCAGTCCCTGAGCCCATTATGTGCCTCTGTAACCCTTTCCACTACCGCCCACAAGATGGGTATGGGGTGCATAATAAATGAACTAAACTAACTTTAAGGCATCCTGAAAGAAAGCTTGGAGGGCTTGAAAAATTGCAGAACGAAGCCGTGAGGATAATCCTTGGGTGCCTTCGTACCACAAAGATACTTAATATGAGAAAGGAACTTAATATTCCGAGCGTTGTTTATCGTGTTACTGAAAATAACTGTCAAATTGGTATAAAAATGCTTAGGCTAGCTCATCCTAACCCTTGCACAGAAGCCCTCCAGAATTTCTTTATTGAATGTTGAAAACAACCCTCAAGTTGACTATTTCCGTAACAGCATGCACTCCTGTATGCTAATCCCCACAATCACCAAGCCCACCCGAGTCACTCAAACATCTGCCACTACCCTGGATCACCTATGGACTAATATAACAGCTCCCCTTACATCTGGGGTAATTTATGACAGAACAACTGACCACTATCCTACTTTCCTCATAGCAAACATTGACACATCACCACCAGAAACCAAAAAACTTTCATTCAGGCTACATAGTGAATCAGCTTTAGGCAATCTCTCTAATGCACTTCATAATATTAACTGGGAATCTGAATTTAATAATTCACAGGATATAAACTCATCAACTAACCTCTTTCTCTCCAAAACTCTAAGCCTCTACAACACTCACTGTCCCCTCCTTACCAAACAAGTAACTGATAAAAGAAAAAATAACCCGTGGCTCACAAGTGGCATAATTAAATCAATCAACAAAAAACATGAATACGAAAAGAAATTTAGGAGTGGCCTAATTCCAATGGAAGTAGTCAAAAGGTACTCATCAGTGCTTACCAGTATCATAAGAAAAGCAAAACTTTCATACTATGAGACTAGATTCAAAGAAGCAAAAGGCAACATGAAAAGCACATGGAATACCATCTCTAACATCCTGGGAACTAAACAACACTCCCACAACCAGATAACACTCTCTAAGGATGGCCTTACACTGTCATCTGACTTAGAAATGGCGAATGAATTTAATAGCTTCTTTTCATCGATTGGTGCTAACCTTGCAAGTAAAATCCCACAGACTCAGACACATATCAACACATATCTCTCAGGCAGCTATCCAAACTCTCTTCTCCTCTCACCAGTCAGCCCGTCAGATGTTGTGTCCATCATACACTCACTAAAAACCAAAGCTGGGAACATCAGTGAAATCCCATCCATTGTATACAAGAGCGCCTCCCATGCCCTTGCACCACCTATAGCTCTGCTGTTCAACAAATCCCTTGAGTGTCATACCTTCCCTGATATCCTTAAAAACGCAAGAGTAACGCCAGTTCATAAAGGAGGTAATCCGTCAGACATAAACAACTACAGACCAATATCGAACCTACCCATACAATCAAAAATATTTGAAAAAAATTATCTACAAACAGCTCTACTCCTATCTCGTAAAATTCGACATTCTTAGCCCCTGTCAGTTTGGCTTCCGCTCTCAAAAGAGTACCAACGATGCAATTATTAGTCTCCTTGATATAATTTACTCTGCCCTTGACAAAAATTAGTTTAGTCATATCTCAGCAGAGGAAACAAAGATACTAAACGGGTGTCCACCCAGGCAGGGAGGAGCTGTTCGCAAGATGCAACTGTATGATGGCTCCCAGCTTGACTATGTTAACAGATTCAAATACCTTGGTCTTGTATTATCCTGTTGTATTCAGACTCTGTCGTCAGTATAATGAGAGGCTCCATAAGCCCTCTTGGAGATGTTGCAGGTTATCACTCAGGCTATGGTGCCAATGTCACAATTGTCAAAATGATGTACCTTGCATACATCAGATCTTTAGTGGATTATGTTGCATCTCTGCTTGCCTTGATGACTGAAAGAAAGCTTAAAGGACTTGAAAACTTGCAGAACGAAGTCTTGAAGATAATCCTTGGATGCCCCTAGTACCACAAAGATACTTAACATGAGGAAGGAACTTAATATTAACTTAATAATAGAATATGAGTGCATATTCTACTGCATTACTATTTGTAATGATCCTCATATTGTGCTTCAGTAATCCAATGTATAACCCTGAGATGTTTTCCTAATTGTACTTAGGATTCCTTGTTCATTATTGTGTATTGTTCTGATCTGCTTTTGTGTCGAAAATTCTTGCATCGTACCTGTAAAAATTTTTTTGACAATTTTACTGTAATTATCCTACTTAAAATCATCTGTACTTGTAAAGTAAAGCTGTAATGTACCTGTTAAACACTTTTTATCAATTTTACATTTAATTATTTCTCTAAAACTTTGTTTAAGAATTTGCTCAAAGATTAGTTTAAGGACTTGCCCGAAACGCTATATGCAAGCTAGTGGTTTTGCAAGATTATAATTCTAACTTAAGCTCTATGTTGTCTCTTAACCCCCAATGTACGTTCTTGTATATATATAAATAAATAAAATAAATAAATAACGAGGGATCGAGGCATTAATGCGCAGTACGTGCTTCCCTCATCTGTGACGTCACAGCGCCATCTGACGACAGCATAAACACAGGCGGCCATTTTATGTTCCACCAAGATTAAAAAAAAAAAAATAATAATTTTGCCCCGAGGGGCGAGTTTATTGGGCAGCGCCCAATGTGTTCGCAATAGAATGTTCTACAAGAACATGTATAAAATAAGTGACACAGAGATTATTGATGTGTGTATTTGTGTGGGTGATTATAAATATGTATATGTATATATGTATACGTATATATATATAAGTATATTTTGGTAGCAGTCTTTCCTGTAGACATATATTATTAAATATGACCGAAAAAGTAAGATTAATAATTCTAACACGAATTTTCTCAATCTTTCGTACATTACGCTTCACTGTTGGAGGTAAATCAAAAATCACTTCTCCAAAATTCATTTTTATTTCTAGTCTGACGCGACACGGGCGCGTTTCGTAAAACTTATTACATTTTCAAAGACTTCACAAATACACAACTGATTAGAAATTACGTATCTCTGATTTTATATCTACATTTGAGTGAGGTGGGAGGGGTGATGTGGCATTAACACAAGACAGAACAAGAGGGGATATTAATAGGGTATTAAAAGTATCAGCACAAGACAGAACAGAAACAATGGGTATTGAATAGAAGTGTTTGTAGAAAGCCTATTGGTCCATATTTCTTGATGCTTCTATATTGGAGCGGAGTCTTGAGGTGGGTAGAATATAGTTGTGCAATAATTGGCTGTTGATTGCTGGTGTTGACTTCTTGATGTGTAGTGCCTCGCAAACGTCAAGCCGCCTGCTATCGCTGTATCTATCGATGATTTCTGTGTTGTTTACTAGGATTTCTCTGGCGATGGTTTGGTTATGGGAAGAGATTATATGTTCCTTAATGGAGCCCTGTTGCTTATGCATCGTTAAACGCCTAGAAAGAGATGTTGTTGTCTTGCCTATATACTGGGTTTTTTTGGAGCTTACAGTCCCCAAGTGGGCATTTGAAGGCATAGACGACGTTAGTCTCTTTTAAAGCGTTCTGTTTTGTGTCCAGACACAAAATATATATATATATATATATATATATATATATATATATATATATATATATATATATATATATATATATATATATATATATATATATATATATATATATATATATATATATAACTGAAAACTCACACCCCAGAAGTGACTCGAACCCATACTCCCAGGAGCAACGCAACTGGTATGTACAAGACGCCTTAATCCACTTGACCATCACGACCGGACATAATGAGGTGATAGCCGAAGCTATTTGAACCACCCCACCGCCGGCACTCGGATGGTAATCTTGGGCATAGCATTTTACCAAATCACCTCATTCTTTGGGGCACACATGAGGAACACAAATGCGAACAAGCCTGAATGGTCCCCAGGACAATATGCAACTGAAAACTCACACCCCAGAAGTGACTCGAACCCATACTCCCAGGAGCATCACAACTGGTATGTACAAGACGCCTTAATCCACTTGACCATCACGACCGGACATAATGAGGTGATAGCCGAAGCTATTTGAACCACCCCACCGCCGGCACTCGGATGGTAATCTTGGGCATAGCATTTTACCAAATCACCTCATTCTTTGGGGCACACGTGAGGAACACAAATGCGAACAAGCCTGAATGGTCCCCAGGACAAGTGGATGGTCAAGTGGATTAAGGCGTCTTGTACATACCAGTTGCGTTGCTCCTGGGAGTATGGGTTCGAGTCACTTCTGGGGTGTGAGTTTTCAGTTGCATATTGTCCTGGGGACCATTCAGGCTTGTTCGCATTTGTGTTCCTCACGTGTGCCCCAAAGAATGAGGTGATTTGGTAAAATGCTATGCCCAAGATTACCATCCGAGTGCCGGCGGTGGGGTGGTTCAAATAGCTTCGGCTATCACCTCATTATGTCCGGTCGTGATGGTCAAGTGGATTAAGGCGTCTTGTACATACCAGTTGCGTTGCTCCTGGGAGTATGGGTTCGAGTCACTTCTGGGGTGTGAGTTTTCAGTTGCATATTGTCCTGGGGACCATTCAGGCTTGTTCGCATTTGTGTTCCTCACGTGTGCCCCAAAGAATGAGGTGATTTGGTAAAATGCTATGCCCAAGATTACCATCCGAGTGCCGGCGGTGGGGTGGTTCAAATAGCTTCGGCTATCACCTCATTATGTCCGGTCGTGATGGTCAAGTGGATTAAGGCGTCTTGTACATACCAGTTGCGTTGCTCCTGGGAGTATGGGTTCGAGTCACTTCTGGGGTGTGAGTTTTCAGTTGCATATTGTCCTGGGGACCATTCAGGCTTGTTCGCGTTTGTGTTCCTCACGTGTGCCCCAAAGAATGAGGTGATTTGGTAAAATGCTATGCCCAAGATTACCATCCGAGTGCCGGCGGTGGGGTGGTTCAAATAGCTTCGGCTATCACCTCATTATGTCCGGTCGTGATGGTCAAGTGGATTAAGGCGTCTTGTACATACCAGTTGCGTTGCTCCTGGGAGTATGGGTTCGAGTCACTTCTGGGGTGTGAGTTTTCAGTTGCATATTGTCCTGGGGACCATTCAGGCTTGTTCGCATTTGTGTTCCTCACGTGTGCCCCAAAGAATGAGGTGATTTGGTAAAATGCTATGCCCAAGATTACCATCCGAGTGCCGGCGGTGGGGTGGTTCAAATAGCTTCGGCTATCACCTCATTATGTCCGGTCGTGATGGTCAAGTGGATTAAGGCGTCTTGTACATACCAGTTGCGTTGCTCCTGGGAGTATGGGTTCGAGTCACTTCTGGGGTGTGAGTTTTCAGTTGCATATTGTCCTGGGGACCATTCAGGCTTGTTCGCATATATATATATATATATATTTTTTTTTACTAGGCCTGCAGTTATGACCCAGCAAACAATTTTAGGTTGCCACAACATATCTGGAAAGTATTTGAAAGTATTGGAAACGTTTGTTTTATCGTATCAGATACGATATTGTGTGTGGACTTAAATAGGTTTCCAAAACTTATAACCAAGACATATGTATCTAACACTAATTTGAGATGTTGTGGCAACTTTACACTCCTAACACGAGTCATTCATAATCCATTCATATACCAATATGAATCTCTTATGAAAGGTTTGAGCCAATAATCTGAACCCTTTTCACATCTTTGTGTGTAAAGATAAATTTCTTGAAATTAAATTATATTTTATATTATATTATTTTTATTATATTTTATATTATATTATTATTTTCAATTTTAATATTAAAACCAATTGAAGGGTAAAAAAAATCTAATAATTTATATTTCTTTTATTATTTACTAACAATTAAAATTATTTACTAACGGAGAGAGGGGAGGCTGTACGGCGGAGAGTGGCGGCTGTGGCGGACAGTGGCGGCGGTGGCGGATAGTGGCGGCGGGCGGACAGTGGCGGCGGGCGGACAGTGGCGGCGGGCGGACAGTGGCGGCGGGCGGACAGTGGCGGCGGTGGCGGATAGTGGCGGCGGGCGGACAGTGGCGGCGATGGCGGATAGTGGCGGCGGGCGGACAGTGGCGGCGGTGGCGGATAGTGGCGGCTGTGGCGGATAGTGGCGGCGGGCGGACCGTGGCGGCTTTGGCGGCGTTGGTGGACAGTGGCGGCGGGCGGACAGTGGCGGCGGCGGGCAGACAGTGGTGGCGGCGGGCGGACATTGGCGGCGGCGGGCGGACAGTGGCGGCGGCGGGCGGCAGTGGTGGCGGCGGGCGGACAGTGGTGGCGGCGGGCGGACAGTGGAGGCGGCGGGCGGACAGTGGTGGCGGCGGGCGGACAGTGGTGGCGGCGGGCGGACAGTGGTGGCGGCGGGCGGACAGTGGTGGCGGTGGCAGACAGTGGTGGCGGTGGCAGACAGTGGTGGCGGTGGCGGACAGTGGTGGCGGTGGCGGATAGTGGCAGCGGGCGGAAAGTGGCGGCGGGCGGAAAGTGGCGGCGGTGGCGGACAGTGGCGGCGGTGGCGGTGGTGGAGGCGGTGGTGGTGACGGCGGTGGTGGTGGGTGGTGGTGGCGGCGGTGGTGGTGGGTGGTGGTGGCGGCGGTGGTGGTGGGTGGTGGTGGCGGCGGCGGCTGGTGGTGGTGGGTGGTGGTGGGTGGTTGTGGCGGCGGCGGCTGGTGGTGGTAGTGGGTTGTGGCGGCGGGTGATGGGTAGCGGCGGCGGCTGGTGGTGGTGGGTGGTGGCGGCGGGTGGTGGGTGGTGGCGGCTGTGGTGGGTGGTGGCGGGCGGTGGCAGGCGGTGGCGGGCGGCGGCGGCTGTGGTGGGTGGTGACGATCGGCGGTTGGGGGGGCTGGTGGCGGCTGGCGGTGGCGGCTTGCGGTGGCGACTGTGGCAACGGGCGGTGACGGCTGATAGCGGGCGGTGGTGGCGGCTGGTGGCAGGTGGTGGTGGCGGCGGCGGTGATGGGTGGTGGCGGCGGCGGTGGTGGTGGGTGGTGGTGGCGGCGGCGGTGATGGGTGGTGGCGGCGGTGGTGGTGGGTGGTGGTGGCGGCGGCGGCTGGTGGTGGTGGTGGGTGGTGGCGGCGGGTGGCGGTGGTGGGTGGCGGTGGCTGGTGGCGGGTGGCGGCTGGTGGTGGGTGGTGGCGGCGGGTGGTGAGTGGCGGTGGTGGGTGGCGGTGGCTGGTGGCGGCTGGCGGCTGGTGGTGGGTGGCGGCGGGTGGCGGCTGGTGGTGGGTGGTGGCGGCTGGTGGTGGGTGGCGGCTGGTGGTGGGTGGCGGCTGGTGGTGGGTGGTGGCGGGTGGCGGGTGGCGGCGGGTGGTGGGTGTTGGCGGCGGGTGGTGAATGGCGGTGGTGGGTGGCGGGTGGCGGCTGGTGGTGGGTGGCGGGTGGCGGCGGGTGGTGGGTGGTGGCGGCGGGTGGTGAATGGCGGTGGTGGGTGGCGGTGGCTGGTGGCGGGTGGCGGCTGGTGGTGGGTGGTGGCGGGTGGCGGCTGGTGGTGGGTGGCGGGTGGCGGCGGGTGGTGGGTGGTGGCGGCGGGTGGTGAATGGCGATGGTGGGTGGCGGTGGCTGGTGGCGGGTGGCGGCTGGTGGTGGGTGGTGGCGGCGGGTGGCGGTGGTGGGTGGCGGTGGCTGGTGGCGGGTGGCGGCTGGTGGTGGGTGGTGGCGGCGGGTGGTGAGTGGCGGTGGTGGGTGGCGGTGGCTGGTGGCGGCTGGTGGCGGCTGGTGGCGGGTGGCGGCTGGTGGTGGGTGGTGGCGGGTGGCGGCGGGTGGCGGCTGGTGGTGGGTGGTGGCGGGTGGCGGCTGGTGGTGGGTGGCGGGTGGTGGGTGGTGGCGGCGGGTGGTGAGTGGCGGTGGCGGCTGGTGGTGGGTGGTGGGTGGCGGGTGGCGGCGGGTGGCGGCGGGTGGCGGCTGGTGGTGGGTGGCGGGTGGCGGCGGGTGGTGGGTGGTGGCGGCGGGTGGTGAATGGCGATGGTGGGTGGCGGTGGCTGGTGGCGGGTGGCGGCTGGTGGTGGGTGGTGGCGGGTGGCGGCTGGTGGTGGGTGGTGGCGGCGGGTGGCGGTGGTGGGTGGCGGTGGCTGGTGGCGGGTGGCGGCTGGTGGTGGGTGGTGGCGGCGGGTGGTGAGTGGCGGTGGTGGGTGGCGGTGGCTGGTGGCGGCTGGTGGCGGCTGGTGGCGGGTGGCGGCTGGTGGTGGGTGGTGGCGGGTGGCGGCGGGTGGCGGCTGGTGGTGGGTGGTGGCGGGTGGCGGCTGGTGGTGGGTGGCGGGTGGTGGGTGGTGGCGGCGGGTGGTGAGTGGCGGTGGCGGCTGGTGGTGGGTGGTGGCGGGTGGCGGCTGGTGGTGGGTGGTGGCGGGTGGTGGCTGGTGGTGGGTGGTGGCGGGTGGCGGCTGGTGGTGGGTGGTGGCGGGTGGCGGCTGGTGGTGGGTGGTGGCAGGTGGCGGCTGGTGGTGGGTGGTGGCGGGTGGCGGGTGGCGGCTGGTGGTGGGTGGTGGGTGGCGGGTGGCGGCGGGTGGCGGCTGGTGGTGGGTGGCGGCTGGTGGTGGGTGGTGGCGGGTGGCGGCTGGTGGTGGGCGGCGGGTGGCGGCTGGTGGGTGGTGGGTGGCGGGTGGCGGCGGGTGGTGAGTGGCGGTGGCGGCTGGTGGTGGGTGGTGGCGGGTGGCGGCTGGTGGTGGGTGGTGGCGGGTGGTGGCTGGTGGTGGGTGGTGGCGGGTGGCGGGTGGTGGCGGGTGGCGGCTGGTGGTGGGTGGTGGCGGGTGGCGGGTGGCGGCTGGTGGTGGGTGGTGGGTGGCGGGTGGCGGCGGGTGGCGGCTGGTGGTGGGTGGCGGCTGGTGGTGGGTGGTGGCGGGTGGCGGCTGGTGGTGGGCGGCGGGTGGCGGCTGGTGGGTGGTGGGTGGCGGGTGGCGGCGGGTGGCGGCGGGTGGTGAGTGGCGGTGGCGGCTGGTGGTGGGTGGTGGCGGGTGGCGGCTTGTGGTGGGTGGTGGCGGGTGGTGGCTGGTGGTGGGTGGTGGCGGCTGGTGGTGGGTGGTGGCGGGTGGCGGCTGGTGGTGGGTGGTGGCAGGTGGCGGCTGGTGGTGGGTGGTGGCGGGTGGCGGGTGGCGGCTGGTGGGTGGCGGGTGGCGGCGGGTGGCGGCTGGTGGCGGGTGGCGGCTGGTGGCGGGTGGTGGCTGGTGGTGGGTGGCGGCTGGTGGTGGGTGGTGGCGGGTGGCGACTGGTGGTGGGCGGCGGGTGGCGGCTGGTGGTGGGTGGTGGGTGGTGGGTGGCGGGTGGCGGCGGGTGGCGGCGGGTGGCGGCGGGTGGCGGCGGGTGGCGGCTGGTGGCGGCCAGCTGGGACACAAGCTCCACCACTGAAGGTCTGAGTACAACTAACCATATGTCTCTCTCACCCACCAGCCCAGTGTTGCTAGCTCGCGCTCTCAAAATGTTTCCTTCAAAGATTGTATATTATCTTTGAACAACAAGTTTGATTATCAAGGAAATAATGCATATATTATTGTCACATTAATACTGTGCAATATCTTATTACATTCCTGCTAAATAATTATAATTTGAAACAGGACAAAAAATCCAACATATATATAAAAACCAACATTAGAGATCACGAGGCCTAGGCCTCGCCTGTGACCACACATCCTGCCTCCCTGGCCTGCTACACTCACACACCTCACACTCTTAACTCTCTCATAATCACTCTCACTCTCTTACTCTGTCACTCTTACTCTGTCACTCTTACTCTCTGTCACTCTTACTCTCTGTCACTCTTACTCTCTGTCACTCTTACTCTGTCACTCTTACTCTCTGTCACTCCTACTCTCTGTCACTCTTACTCTCTATCACTCTTACTCTGTCACTCTTACTCTGTCACTCTTACTCTCTGTCACTCTTACTCTGTCACTCTTACTCTCTGTCACTCTTACTCTCTGTCACTCTTACTCTCTGTCACTCTTACTCTCTGTCACTCTTACTCTGTCACTCTTACTCTGTCACTCTTACTCTGTCACTCTTACTCTCTGTCACTCTTACTCTCTATCACTCTTACTCTCTGTCACTCTTACTCTCTGTCACTCTTACTCTCTGTCACTCTTACTCTCTGTCTCTCTTACTCTTTCACTCTTACTCTCTGTCACTCTTACTCTCTGTCACTCTTACTCTCTGTCACTCTTACTCTGTCATTCTTACTCACTCTCAATCACCCTTACCCATTCATACTCACTCTCTCACTCTTACTCTCATACTCTTACTCTCAATTACTCTTACTCTCAATCACTCTTACTCCCAATCACTCCTACTCCCAATCACTCCTACTCTCAATCACTCCTACTCACATTCTTACTCTTACTCTTACTCCCAATCACTCTTACTCTCAATCACTCTTATTCTCATTCTTACTCTTACTCTCACTCTTACTCTTACTCCCAATCACTCTTACTCCCAATCACTCTTACTCTCAATCACTCTTACTCTCAATCACTCTTACTCTCAATCACTCTTACTCTCATTCTTACTCTTACTCACTCTTACTCTCAATCACTCTTATTCTCATTCTTACTCCTACTCCCAATCACTCTTACTCCCAATCACTCTTACTCCCAATCACTCTTACTCTCAATCACTCTTACTCCCAATCACTCTTACCCTCAATCACTCTTACTCTCAATCACTTTTACTCTCAATCACTCTTACTCTCAATCACTCTTACTCTCACTAACTCTCAATCACTCTTACTCTCACTCTAACTCTCAATCACTCTTACGCACTATTACTCACTCTTTCTCTCAGTCATCCTTACTCACTCTCATACTCACTCTTACTCTGTCACTCTTACTCTCTGTCACTCTTACTCTCTGTCACTCTTACTCTCTGTCACTCTTACTCTCTATCACTCTTACTCTGTCATTCTTACTCTGTCACTCTTACTCACTCTCAGTCACCCTTACCCATTCATACTCACTCTCTCACTCTTACTCTCATACTCTTACTCTCAATTACTCTTACTCTCAATCACTCTTACTCCCAATCACTCCTACTCCCAATCACTCCTACTCTCATTCTTACTCTTACTCCCAATCACTCTTACTCTCAATCACTCTTATTCTCATTCTTACTCTTACTCTCACTCTTACTCCCAATCACTCTTACTCCCAATCACTCTTACTCTCAATCACTCTTACTCCCAATCACTCTTACTCTCAATCACTCTTACTCTCAATCACTCTTACTCTCAATCACTCTTACTCTCAATCACTCTTACTCTCACTAACTCTCAATCACTCTTACTCTCACTCTAACTCTCAATCACTCTTACTCTCATACTCACCCTTACTCTCAATCACTTTACTCTCACTCTTACTCATTCTGTCACCCTTACTCTCACTCTTACTCACTCTGTCACTCTTACTCACTCTCAGTCACTCTTACTTATACTCACTCTTACTCATACTTACACACTCTCTGGCACTCTCACTCACCTTCAGTCACTCTTACTCACTCTTACCCACTCTCGCTCACTCTTACTCACTCTAGTTAATAAGAACACGCCAATATAAGACAACAAAACGTTTTCAGATTCTTTCTCACCACTTTCCAGCAACTTTTATAATTTATATAAATTATCTTAGGGAATAATACATAAATTATATATTTAAACATGATATTAGTGTTTAGTGGAATGCATAAGGAGTCAAATTGTGTTAAAAAGAGCGATTTTTAGAAAATTTGGAAAACTACTTTTTTCTGTTCATATTATAACTAAATGGATTTTAAAGGTTTCACTCAGCCAATATATATCATTCACAATTTATTAATGAATTTTACAAAAAAACACCATAAATTTTATATTTAAACATGTAAAAACTATTTGTTTTACATTTGGAAGAAAATAATTGTAGAAAAACAATTTATAATTAAACCTTTGTGTTTGGATTTTTTGAGTAAAAGTTTCTCAAAGGCTCTCCTGCACCATTCTCAGTGCAAATCATTCCCACACCTATGGGAAGAGATAGGCGAACGTTGTGTAGATGATTTGTGTTTGCTGGGGAATGCCTCTATAACCAGCTAAGTTGTAGAGTTGGGTATAGTCTTTACTTAGCCAAGTTTCTGTTAAAATGAGGGTCCGTCTAATTACCACAAGCTACCACAAGCTACACAAGCTTCACAAAGCTTCCTGGCAATATGTTAGTAATGAATAAATATAATATGTTAGGTTAGGTTGACCTAACTTAACCTAACCGACGCTTGGATCGTCGACTTGATTTGGCGTCACCAGCTCTTTATTTTCGTCTAATTTCTTTATAAAAAGATACTTTTTCAGATTAAAATTATGTTTTTTTCGTGTTGTACATTCAGCACCAACATTATAATGAGTAAATATATCATATTTATTCATTACTAACGTATTGCCAGGAAGCTGAGTGGTTAGGTCTCGATAAATTTCCTGGTATAATATTATTGTTTGCTATTCTCCATCTTAGACTAGGCAAGTTGAAGTCACCTAGGAAGATAATGTGAGGTATCGAGTTCTCCATTTTGTTTATCTGGTCTGTGAATTCCTCGGCCGTTGCATCTGGCGGTTTGTATATTAGAATAATCACTAAATTTATTTTCTCTATTTTTAATCCCAATACCTCTACCACCTCATTTGTAACGTTAAGGAGCTCCGAGCATACAAGGTCTTCCATAGTATACAGACCCACTCCTCCATGTGACCTAATTTTCCTATCACAGTTGTGTACTTTTCGAGACTACATTTCAAATATTCCCTAACATACATGGCTTCTCCCCCCTCTTTGTGTAAAATAGTTTAAATCCATTTATGGGACATTCAGCAAATAGTTCTCTATTTTTTACATTCATCAATGTTTCGGTACGTGCAAAAGTATGTATTGTTTCATTGCAGATAACAGCATTTAAATTTTTTTTGTTTCTTAGACTTAGACTCGTACTACCAAGTTGCTGTTGGCAATTGGATAATTTTTTTATGAAGTCATTTGTTATTTTTTCCCCTACTTTAGTAATTTATGCTTTTGATCTCAATTAGTTTTATATCCTAGCTTTTTAATTTTTTCCCCTTATATATTGCTATCTTATCTGTCTGCTTTACATGGCTTAAGCAGAGTCATGTCTGCTTAAGCCTTTGTTATTTTACTAATTTACCTGTTTTAATTATTATTTGTTTTCAAAGTTTAGTTTACCCCATTTTATTTGCTTTTTGCAGTACAATACTTTACTAATAATCTTGTAATAGTAATTGGTAATGAAGCACTTGCCCTTTCTCCTTCAGAATGTATGTACACATTATAGAAAGAAGAAGAGAATACCACACAAGATGGCAGCGTATGTCACGGGCCAAAAAGCGACGCCTAAAAGAACAGGTAAACCTCGAAGTCTTTCAGAGGTTGATAGATGGAAAGTGACTGAATACAGGCAACTCCTTCTCTACACCGGTAAGATTGTACTGAAGGGAATCTTACCCAAAGAATTGTATGACCATTTCCTGACTCTGAGTGTAGCCATTTCTATTCTTGTATCACCTAAATTGATTCAGTTAAATTACAGCCAATATGCACATGATCTTTTGCTGTACTTTGTGTTAAAGGCTCGTGAGCTGTATGGTAAGGATTTTTTAGTGTACAATGTACACTGCCTAACACACATATCCTCTGATGCCAAAGAGTTTGGTAGTTTGGACAGATGTTCAGCATTTCCATTTGAAAATTACCTGCAGCAGGTTAAGAATATGGTTCGATCAAGTAAAAACCCTCTTGTTCAAGGAGGATTTAAGGGATTTACTGGAGAACTTGGCAAAGGTATATTCACAATAGTCGTCTCTATTACTAATGACACTATTGCAGATGAAGGTATCTTTGTAAGATATTGCTA
Source organism: Procambarus clarkii (assembly GCF_040958095.1). Classification (NCBI taxonomy): domain Eukaryota; kingdom Metazoa; phylum Arthropoda; class Malacostraca; order Decapoda; family Cambaridae; genus Procambarus; species Procambarus clarkii. Next base: position 395,452 of record NC_091238.1, on the reverse strand, counting down.
TGCCACCTCCTTTTTTTATTAGGCCTGCAGTTGTGAATGGCTTTATTATCAGCCAAGTTGTAGCATACAACATAGCATATATATGTATATGGCATACATACATATATATATACATATATATATATATATATATATATATATATATATATATATATATATATATATATATATATATATATATATATATATATATATATATATATATATATATATATATGCCTAAGGCACAACTCTCCTAAACACGAGAGTCAAGTAGGAGAGTTGTGCCTTAAGCATAGACACTGTGTCTTCCCATATTAACAGGGACTTGATGAAATTAACGTCTAAATGACCCCTCACTTGCTCTAGTGCTCTTGGGAGGTGGTGATCTTTGTGGTATTTAAATACTCCGAAATTACCATCTCTTTTAAGGGTCTGAGCAGGTGGTGGAGAGGGTTAAGGCGTACCTGTTATGCCAGTTGCTGGAAGGCTTCTGTGCTGGCTAGGGTTCGAGTCTCCTGGTGGGAAAGTGTTCTAAAGTTGTATATATATATATATATATATATATATATATATATATATATATATATATATATATATATATATATATATATATATATATATATATATATATTTATTTATTTATATATATATATTTATTTATTTATTCAAAATTCGTCAGTGTACTACATTTTTGTTGTTGCTTTTAGGTGATGCTTTTAACCAGTGTACGTGGGTCTGATTGTGCAACCACGGTTCGAAGAATAATGAAGATATGAACAAACGGCCTGTGGTCACTATACAGTCTGGAAGGGCAAAAGAAGAAATTGGCATTTCTACAAAAACAAGAACTATATAATGTTATTTTAAGTAAGTAACCAAAAAATTAAATAATTTTTTTAAAGTTTAAAATTCACTTAAAAATTTAAATTTTAAGTTAAAAAAATTTAACCAAAAAACTTAATATTTTTCATATTTGGAACCATTCCATAATATTTTCCCAAGCATAAATGATTATATTTCTATCACTTGCTCTTAAGATTGTTTCATTTAATAGAGGTTGGGCATAATTGTTCTCTGCTGCTAATAGAACTGACTGACTTAGCTATAGGAAAATGTAAACTTAATTGGTTTATCCATTACAGTATTTTGCAGTTTATTTCATGATCCTGTGCTTAATACTTGCATAAATAGTAGATTACAAAATGCATTTTTATATCATTAGTATTGAATAATAATAATGCAAATAATTGACTTATAAATGATGTACAATTAATTGGTAGGTGATATTATATTATTAATATTTTTTCATTCTTGCAAAGCCTTAACAAAGCCATTAACATGTTAATATAAACTTGATCACCTTCCACTTATTTTCTCATGTGCTACCTACATGTACAAAACGTTATTCCTAAATGCATATTTTGTTCTGAAACTTGTCCTTTATATGTTGTGTATCACCATCTCTGGAGAGTTTTATCTGATTGATGTATAAATTACTTTTAATTTTACAGAATATTATTGTTATACTGAATTTATTATTATATAAATAACTTAATTTTACAGAATCATCTATCAACGCACATCCACAAGTTGAGGAGGAGGATGTGACCTTCCAGATTTCTGAAGTACTGAAACATGCACCAAACAGGCCTGGTGGATCTAGGTACAAGGTAAAATAATTTAATTTTTTTTTTTTTTTTTATTAATTGTCCGATATATATATATATATATATATATATATATATATATATATATATATATATATATATATATATATATATATATATATATATATATATATATATATATATATATATATATATATGTCGTACCTAGTAGCCAGAACGCACTTCTCAGCCTACTATGCAAGGCCCGATTTGCCTAATAAGCCAAGTTTTCCTGGATTAATATATTTTCTCTAATTTTTTTCTTATGAAATGATAGATACCCATTTCATTATGTATGAGGTCAATTTTTTTTTATTGGAGTTAAAATTAACGTAGATATATGACCGAACCTAACCAACCCTACCTAACCTAACCTAACCTATCTTTATAGGTTAGGTTAGGTTAGGTAGCCGAAAATGTTAGGTTCGGTTAGGTTAGGTAGTCGAAAAACAATTAATTCATGAAAACTTGGCTTATTAGGCAAATCGGGCCTTGCATAGTAGGCTGAGAAGTGCGTTCTGGCTACTAGGTACGACATATATATATATATATATATATATATATATATATATATATATATATATATATATATATATATATATATATATATATAATGTGTCGTACCTAGTAGCCAGAACGCACATCTCAGCCTACTATGCAAGGCCCAATTTGCCTAATAAGCCAAGTTTTCATGAATTAATGTTTTTTCGACTACCTAACCTAACATTTTCAGCTACCTAACCTAACCTATAAAGATAGTTTAGGTAGGGTTGGTTAGGTTCGGTCATATATCTATATTAATTTTAACTCCAATAAAAGAAGAATTGACCTCATACATAATGAAATGGATAGCTTTATCATTTCATAAGAAAAAAAATAGAGAAAATATATTAATTCATGAAAACTTGGCTTATTAGGCAAATCAAATCGGGCCTTGCATAGTAGGCTGAAAAGTGCGTTGTTACACTTGTTACAAATAATATGAGTGGGGCTTCTATGGGGTACTGGTACTATTAAGGGGTAAGGGTAGTTAGAAGACAAGAGTATCAAATATGGGAGAGCTAAAAGGCCCCGCCCCCAAAATAAACTATCCACAGTAGTAATAACTTGCTACAAGACCATATATGTTAGTCTAAGGGTTGATCACTGCGCTCCCACCTTGGAAGAAGAGATACTCTGTAATTCATGTACTTATTTATTAACCCCTTAACAACCCCCCATATACACTCACACCAATAACAATAATAATAATAACTTTACCACACTATCTTACGTTAAAAGCCTTGGTCCACATAGACAGGATACAAGGTTTACACTAATAACAAGCTAGGGTAAAGTACTACTGGATAAGCACTGAAGCTGGATGCAGCTTAGGGTAGTGAGACCATGTGGTACCCTAATACAAAACACAACACTTAGGGTAAACAAAACACTGGCAAATACTAACCCCAGGTCTCACCAATAGTTACTACCAGAGTAGGTACACTTTACTAATGCCCCGTACTTAGCTTAAGGATACAGGAACTTCAGGTAAGGGAAATAAGTAAGAGGAGAAGGGAGGAGAGTAGGGGTGCAGCCACAGAGTAGGTCTTATCCGCACGACACAGCCAGAGAGAAGATATAGTAGGTCTTTTCTATGTTTTGTGTGAGGTTTGTTGGTTGACATCCACAAGTAGACTTTTTTAAATTAATTGTTTACAACATTATTTAACAGGAGTGGGTTGGGGTCAGAGTAGATGAGTAGTATCATCAGCCAACAATATAGGTTTAAGTATGTTAGAGACATTAGGGAGATCATTGATGTATATAAGAAACAGGAGGGTCCTAGGATGCTGCTCTGTGGCACCTTTACGGTAATTAAGTGGGAGAGGTTATATCATTGATGGCTTCATATTGGTGTCTGTTACTAAGATAGGATCGGATATAGTTTAGGGCAAGGCCACGGATTCCATAATGGTGGAATTTAAGTAAGAGGTAGTTATGGTTAACAGTATCAAAGGCCTTTCTCAGGCCGATGAAGAGTTCAATTGGAAACTCACTTTTGTCAAGGGCTGAGAAGATTAAGTCAAGCAGACTAACAATAGCATCATTGGTACTCTTTTGGGAGCGGAAGCCAAACTGACAGGGACTTAGTATATTGAATTTTACAAGATTGGAGTAGAGCTGTTTGTAAAAAAAAAAAAAAAAATTTTTGATAATATAGGTAGATTCGATATGGGTCTGTAATTATTTATGTCTGCCGTGTTACCTCCTTTATGAACTGGCGTTACTCTTGCTTTTTTAAGGATATCAGGGAAGGTATGACACTCTAGGGATTTGTTGAACAACAGTGCTATGGATGGTGCAAGGGCATGGGAGGCACGCCTGTGTACCATCGATGGTATTTCACTAATGTTCCCAGCTTTGGTTTTTAGCGAGTGAATGATGGACACAACATCTGTAGGGCTGACCGGAGAGAGGAGAAGAGAGTTTGGATAGCTGCGTGAAAGATATGTGGTAACATATGTCTGAGTCTCTGGGATTTTTCGGGCAAGGTGAGCACCAAACGATGAAAAGAAGCTATTAAATTCAGTTGCTGTTTCAAGATCTGTTGCAGGTGTATAACCATCCTTGGAGATTTTTATCTTATTATGTAAATGTTGTTTAGCTCCTAGGATGGTAGAGATGGCTCTCCATGTGCTTTTTATGTTGCCTTTTGCTTCTTTGAATCTATTCTCGTAATAGGAACGCTTTGCTCTTATTATACTGGTAAGCACTGATGAGTACCTCTTAACTACTTCTTTTCCAACTAGGCCAATCCTAAGTTTTTTTTTTCATATTCATGTTTCTTGTCGATTGCTTTAAGTATGCCATTAGTGAGCCAGGGATTATTTAACCTTTTTGCCAGTTACTTGCTTGGTGAGGAGAGGACAATAAGTATTGTAAAGGCTTTAAATTTTGGAAAGAGGCTAGTTAACGAATTATTATCCTGTGTATTGATAAATTTAGATTCCCAGTTTACATTGTGGAGGGCATTTGTGAGATTGCCTATTGCCGCTTCACATTGTAACCTAAAGGTAATTTTCTTGTTACCTGGTGGTGTTATGGCCATGTTCGCTACAAGGAAGGTAGGATAGTGGTCAGTTGTTCTGTCAGTGATTATACTTGATGTAAGAGGAGCTGTTATGTTGGTCCATCAGTGATCCAGGGTAGTCGCAGATGTTTGAGTGACTCGGGTGGGCCTGGTGATTGCGGGGATGAGCATACAGGAATTCATGCTGTTGAGGAAATAGTCTACTTGAGGGTTATTTTGTAGCCCTAGGTCAATATTGAAATCACCTCTGAGAACAATGTGATTTTTGTTGAGATTATTGTTTATGATAAGGTTCCTCAAGTTGTTATTGTATTTGTGTCTAGCTTCAGACACAAGCATGTTACAGTTATGTCTTAAAGAGTTGAGAGCAATTAAGGATGATAAAGAGTCACTTACAATTAATGTATCAAGTTTGGATACTTGTACACATTTCAGTGCAAGGAGCAAGGCAAATAGTTCAGTCTGAAGGGTAGAGGCCCAGTTGTTTATACGGACTCCCCACTCAAAATATAAGTCATATCCTATTGCCAGGACAACTGCACTTCCAGCTGCACCCGTTGGGCGCTGTAGGAAACCTTCAGTGTATATGATTTGAGAGAGAGAATGCTCTGTGGACAGAGCATCAATATGGCTTAAGACGTTGAGCTTTGCCTCAAAACAAAGCTGGGACTGATCTCTAATTTGCTCCTTTGATGGAAAGGGAGGGATTAAAATTGAAAAGGGTGTAATTTCCTACAGTGCAGGAAAGTGCTATTGTTGTCTCTCTTGGTACATATTATAAATCTGATACTTTCTGAGTTCAGTTCCAATTTTATTTATCTATTTGAAACAATGTTTACATTCAATAAAGAAATTCTGGAGGGCTTCTGTGCAACGGTTAGGATGAGCTAGCCTAAGCATTTTTATACCAATTTGACAGTTATTTTCAGTAACACGATAAACAACGCTCGGAATATTAAGTTCCTTTCTCATATTAAGTATCTTTGTGGTACGAGGGCACCCAAGGATTATCCTCAAGGCTTCGTTCTGCAATTTTTCAAGCCCTCCAAGCTTTCTTTCAGGATGCCTTAAAGTTAGTTTAGTTCATTTATTATGCACCCCATACCCATCTTGTGGGCGGTAGTGGAAAGGGTTGCAGAGGCACATAATGGGCTCAGGGACTGAACCCCACAATTCATTTAGCTAAGCAAGTTACAATCTTGATGAGCTAGTTACAAAATTCAGTATAATAATAATAATAATAATCTTTATTTAGGTAAGGTACATACATAAAGAGATTTACAAAGTTTGTTGGCTTTATAGATAGAGCTAGTACATACAATGCCTAAAGCCACTATTACGCAAAGCATTTCGGGCAGGAAAAACATTAATGACTAAAGCTTAAAACTAATGGGTAAAAAGAAAAGATGTGATGAGTACATATAAAAAATAGAGGTAAAAGAGGGGGGAACATTGTTGAAAAAGCAGCACAAATACAATTACAAATTATTACAGAAAATTACATTCAAACAGCGTTGATTTGAAAAACAAAAAAAAACAAAAAATATACATGGGTTGACAACAGGGGGGTAAGGTGGGTTACATGGAATTTATTAGGTATAGCTTCGTTTTTAACTTAAACTGGTTGAGAGAGGTACAGTCTTTAACATGGTTGGGAAGGTCATTCCACATTCTGGGCCCCTTGATTTGTAGAGCATTTCTGGTTTGATTTAGTCGTACTCTAGAAATATCAAAACTGTATTTATTTCTGGTGTGGTGCTCATGGGTTCTGTTACAACCTTCTATGAAGCTTTTGAGATCAGGATTGGCATTATAGTTTAGCGTTTTATATATGTATAATACACATGAGAGAATGTGCAGTGACTTAATGTCTAACATATTCAGAGATTTGAGTAGGGGTACCGAGTGATGTCTGGGGCCAGAATTGGATATTGTCCTAATAGCAGCTTTGTGTTGAGTAATTAGAGGACGTAATTAAGTGATTTTGGGTAGTAGAGCCCCAAGCACAAATACCATAGTTGAGATATGGATAGATAAGGGAGTAATAGAGAGTCACCAGGGCAGGGCGTGGTACATAATATCTGATCTTAGAAAGAATGCCCACAGTTTTTGAAACTTTTTTTGATATGTTTAGAATGTGTCCCTGGAAATTCAGCTTGTGGTCAATGAGAATGCCATGGAATTTGCCATCTAATTTGTTACAAATTTGGGTATTGTTTATTTTGAGATTTATTTGATTAGAGGATTTATTGCCAAACAGAATATAAAAAGTTTTGTCAATGTTAAGGGTGAGTTTGTTGGCAGTTAGCCACAGATGGACTTTATTAAGCTCAGTATTTACTGTGGCATTTAGAGCAAGGGGATCAGGACTGGAGTAAATGAAGGTTGTGTCATCAGCAAATAGAATTGGTTTGAGGTGTTGGGAGGCATTTGGAAGGTCATTAATGTAGATGAGAAAGAGGAGAGGGCCAAGTATGCTGCCCTGGGAACACCAATGTTGATGGGTAGTGTGGGAGAAATTGTATTATTCACAGAAACACATTGGAGCCTGTCAGTAAGGTAGGATTTGAGGTATTGTAGGGAGTGTCCTCTGACACCATAATGATGTAATTTAAGAAGAAGGTTTTGGTGGTTGACAGTATCGAAAGCTTTACGCAGGTCCACAAATAACCCAACAGGGAACTCATTTTGATCAAGAGCTGTATGAATCGAGTTAAGCATACTAATAAGTGCATCGTTAGTGCTTTTTTTGGGCCTGAAGCCATATTGGCAAGGGCTAAGTATATTGAGTTAAGTTGAGTTGAGTTGAGTATAAGTCGTCACATCAACAATGGGTTCGAGATCGATCACAAGTACAGATTCTAAATTAAGCAACTGACATATGTGGAGAGCTAGTGTCACAATTGATATGTTTGTCCTGCACACCGCCCCCCATCCAGTGGGCAGCGGTGGATAGGTTACAATCACTTAGTTACTACTTACAGTTAGCAAACTGGGGATATTTGGCTAAAATTTCTGGTACCAGATCATTTTGAATGAAATATTGACACATCGTTGGTACACTGGTTATAGAATTGTCTCTGAATTCACTATCACATAGTGACGGAGGGGTATGCAAATAATTTTGTTGACAGTTAACATTTGGTCAGGTCTACATCGGCAGATAATGAGAATTCCCAGAAATACTTGTAACCGAGTCTAAGCCGAGCAGTAGTAACATCTAGAAGTCTGCTGATTTTATTGGATGAACCATAGATGTGTGGCTCCTTTTGCATAATAGTATTGAACGAAAGTTAATCTCCCCAAACACTTTCGCGTTTTGGGCAAGTTACCCCTCCACTCTCTCCATTTTTTTTTGGACATTCCCTGGTAGTGGGCGGAAATACTGAAAAGTGTATACTCTTTTCAACTTTGTCACCTTAATTCTCGTCCTATGTCTTTCATTTTGGTATCAATGCGTTCGCAATAGAATTCCCAACAGAACTATGTGCATATAATGTCAAAGAGAGCAGCGCGCTCCACCCGCCGACAAGATGAATGTAGGCCAAGGGTACCAGAAAAAGAAAGCTGAGCCACCCTCAGGCAACTCTCATTACATTAGAGAGCGTGATAATACTGAAAAGTGTATACCCTTTTCAACTTTGTTACCTCAATTCTCATCCTAGGTTTTTCAATTTGGCATCAATGTGTTCGCAATAGAATTCTCTACAGGACTAAAGGCATATAAACTCCAAAAGCCCGGCTTACCATCCGCAACAAACAGAGTAAGCGAGAGTGTGTTACCAGGGAGCGCACAAGAGCGATAAAATGTATACACTCTTTTCATTTTGGTCACCCCAATTGTCATCCTAGGTCTTTCATTTTGGTATCAATGTGTTAGCAATAGAATTATCTACAGGTTTAAATGCATATAAACTCCAAAAGCAAGGTGTACCATCCGCACAAAACAGAGAAAGTGAGAGAAAGTAACCCGGGAGCACTCTAGTGCAATGTAATGTGAACACTCTTTTCCCTTTGGTTACCTCAATTCTCGTCTTATGTCTTTCATTTTGGTATCAATGTGTTCGCAATTGTATCTGCTGGCATTTTACCCTTTGCTTGGATCTGAAGGGTTTTAGGCTCACCACGATGCAATCTGATAGTACCACACGTGTATATACCTATCTTCAAGCAGCAATTCACTCATTCAAACCGACTTATAATAGTTATCCATATATAAATGATAATCTTTGTTCTACCTGTTAACCTGTCATATGAAGAAAGATTGTCAAAGCTTATATTACATTCTCTAGAAAAGCAAAGAATTAGGAGTGACATATGGTAGAGGTGCACAATGGGATGAATGGACATAACAAAGGGGACATTAATGGGGTATTAAAAGTAGCAACACAAGACAGAACTCGAAACAAAGTGTAAAAATTGGAAAAATTTAGATTTAGGAAAGAACTGCATGAGTAAATACACTCGGTTTGTACCTTAAGGTTCATGTATGCAATATTACAGAGACATAAAACATAAAGTTCAATATATATTCTGGTTTTCATACAGGAATTATACGTTAATATAACATCATAATAACGTAATGATGTCGTGTAAATAACGTTATACTGACGTCATATAAATGTTATATTTATGTTATAAGAACGTAAATTGGATAGCTTTACAGAAAGTAAACAAAAAAAACTAAATGTTGACTGAAAATTATTTATTCTTAAATATAAAGCATGAAAACATTATAATACCATAGCATTCACTATTATTTTTAAATTTTTACATAAATCTTAAAAAACTGTGTCTCAAGAATATATGTTTTTAGTTATATCCTTTGGTTTTAAGAACGTCAGATATACGTATTTATGTCAAAAGTTACAGTATTACCTTTGTGGCACCATTTAAAAACGTCCACAAACGTTCTGTGTTTGCTGGGTTAATCAAACCAGAAATGCTCTACAAATCAAGGGGCCCAGAATGTGGAATGACCTTCCCAACCATGTTAAAGACAGTACCTCTCTCAACCAGTTTAAGTTAAAAACGAAGCTATACCTAATAAATTCCCTGTAACCTACCTTACCTCTCTATTGTCAACCCATGTATGTTTTTTGTTTTTTTTTTGGTTTTTCAAATCAACGCTGTTTTAATGTAATTTTCTGTAATAATTTGTAATTGTATTTGTGCTGTTTTTTCAACAATGTTCCCCCCTCTTTTACCTCTATTTTTATTTGTACTCAATGCATTTTTTTCTTTTTACCCATTAGTTTTAAGCTTTAGTCAGTAGTGTTTTTTCCTGCCCGAAATGCTTTACGTAATAGTGGCTTTAGGCATTGTATGTACTAGCTCTTATCTATAAAGCCAACAAACTTTGTAAAATCTCTTTATGTATGTACCTTTGCCTAAATAAAAATTATTATTATTATTATTATTATTTATTATCCGATCAACTTGGGAATAGTTTACAAATGTTTGCCATGAAATTTACGTTTTCTCTAATAGCCGAACAGCTTATTAAAGAAAACGGCGTGGCAGTGAATCATCGTGGTAAAACAATTGTATTATTGACACGACGAGTATAATCGACGTAGTTTTTATATATGTTACCGGTCGAACGCATCTTTATGTGACCTTTAATACTTATGTTCTTATAGAACATTCTATTGCGAGCACATTGGTACAAAAATGAAATACATACATCGACAAATAATGTCAGGACAGTGAATTGAATATACACTTTTCAAAGCGAGTTTCCTTCCTGCCGATATGCCGCCGCGGGTAACACTTCGGCCACTTCCCACACTGTTTTGGGTGGGCTACGAAATTGAATCTATAATTATATGCATATGTCCGTGTAGAGAATTTTATTGCGATTCCAATGATACCACAATTAGCGATGTAGGACAACTGTAGGCTTCGTAACCATTAAGAGAGTGGAAACATTTTGTTGCTGTTTGGCGCTCCCGGCTAGTGATCTGAATAGTTTTTTTATTTGGTGTTGATAATCCTTATGCTTTGGCGGCATTTTATAGATATGTTCTTATAGACAATTTTATTGCGAACACAGTGATACCAAATTTAAATACGTGCGCCTTCAATTATTGTCAGGACAGTCAAAAGAGTGTACACTTTTTCGGTCTTACCGCATAGGCGCGCGAAGCGCCGAAAGCATCTGAGGTACGCAGGCGATGAGTCACAATAACGTGGCTGAAGTATGTTGACCAGACCACACTAGAAATTAAAGGGACGACGACGTTTCGGTCCGTCCTGGACCATTCTCAAGTCGATTGTCATCTGAGGTATGATTTTTTTTTGAACGCCGAGAGCGCCAAAGTGTTATAGTGGTGATGGCAGGGCATATATCCACATGCACCCCTGGGGGGGGGGGGCCACTTCTTATCGGGTGTCCTATCCTCTAATTGTGGCGCCATGGTGGGTATGGGGGCTTGTTTGTTGATGAAATGATTACCTGTTCATTTACATGCTGATATCTGACACTTATTTTTAACTTCTCAGATGTGGGGTGGGAGACCAGGGCCCCGAGTCAGACTGTGATGGAAAGCCGGGCTCTGTAGCCCCCACTACATTGGGCCCAGACTGGACTACTCCCCCGCTCCCCTTCCTCTTCTGTGGTTGGGTCGAGCCCTAAGCCCCCTGTGGTGACTACCTCGTCCCCTAGTACGACTCCATCTCTCATTGTGACTACTGCACCTTATGACCCCCCTCTCTCTCTCTCTCTAGGGGGTACTCACCACCGTCCCCGACATGGCCACTCTCACATGCTTCCTTCCCATACCAATTCGTACCATGCCTTGTTTGATCTTGCTACGTGGACTAAGTACTTTGACCTCCATCATTTAGATTCTACGCCTGACAATTTCTCCCTCCATAGGCACATTGTTGGTTCAGTAGATGCCTGTTACTTTTAACCCCACCCATCTCGGTATGCTTGTTGTTGCTGCTTCTTCTCGGGATGCAGCTGTCCACTTGGCGACTTTGTCCTGCATTGAGGTGACCCCCCCCCCCATCCTGTTCGGGTCTCCAAGAATGCTCAGTTAAGTGCCAGTGTTGGCACTGTTCTCCTCCCACACCATGTTGCAACCGGTATTAGGAACCTCAAAGACTGCCACGAGGATATTAAACATGTCCTCGAGGCCCAAGGCCATTCTGTTCTCCAGGTTTACACGTTCACGACCCCCTCGTGGCTGTCGCCGTTTGTCCCTTCGGTTTGTGAAAATTACTTTTGATGGTTGGACACCTCCGCCCTCTGTTATTCTTGGTGGTGCCAGATGCTCCATTCAGGAGTACATACCCTCTTCTCGGCTTTGTAATAAGTGCTGGAAGTTCGGACATGGTGCCCTCAAATGCTCCAGTATTCTCTCTCTGCCCTATGTGTGGGAACGAAGGTCACTTTAAGTCGGAGTGCACTTCTCCCCAGGCTCGCTGCCTCAATTACGGTGATGCCCACCCTACCTTTTCTCGCGCGTGTATCCATTACAAACATGAGGCAGCTGTCCTCAACTTGAAGCACCGGGAACGTTAGTCTTTTCCTGAGGCGAGGCGCCAAGTTCACCATCCCTCCTCCTCCCCCTTTCACTGGGGTTTCTTACGCTCACGTGTTGCACTCTTCCTCTCCTCGTCCTTCTCACCTTCCTCAGTCTCACAACAGTTTCCAGGCCTTAGACCCAGATATGCCCACCGCCTGCTCCCCTGTTCTTTTACATTCTGACCCGAAGGGTCCCCCTCCTGGTTCTCTGTCTGGGGTTCCCCTTCTTTCTACCCAGTCTGCCATGTCTCCTGTGTCTTCTTTCTCAACTCCCTTTGATCCTTCTTCCCATCCTTCTCTTCCGTCTCTTAGCTCTCCATGCTGCCTCTCTGTGTGGGCTGATGTACTTCCTTCTCCTAGTGATCATCGTGTTGTTTGCTCTCGTTTTTCTGTTGAGACGTTTGAGTCTGTTGCCCAGTACGTTGCTGCTGGAACACCTGTCTCTCTGAGTCAGAAGCGAAAGCCTGGCTTATCTCCTTCCTCCTCCCCGGCTGGTAAGAAAGCTTCACTTTCATCCTCGCCCCCCTACCTCTGACTCTATCGCTCCACATCTCCCATTTCGGTGGTCGAGCCCCCTGTTCCTGCTTTGGAGGTTTCTTTGGCCCCCGCTACCCTCTCAGTTCCTGCCCTTGCTGAGGTGTGCTTCCTGGTTTCTGCCCCTCCTGCTGTCCTTGACAGTCCCTCTCGGTTGCCTCCTCCTCTGGACCTTGCTCATCTGCCTGTGGTCTGTCCTCCCACTCCCTTCCCTCCATCTTTACTCAGTTTACCCATGCCCCCTATCCCTGACTTTGCTGACCCTGATCCTGATCCTGCACTTCTTTGACATGCTGTGTTCCTTTTTAACCTTTGTTTCTTCATTGTTCTCTGTTCCTGTCCCTTCTCTTTTTGTCGATGTCTATTCTTCAATGGAATATTCATGGATATTACGCCAATTTCCATGAATTCCAACTTCTGATTTCACAGTTTTCACTCCTTTGTGTCCGTCTCCAGGAGCCGATGCTTGGTGCTCATCCTGGTCGCTTCCGTGATTATTCCTTTCTCCCCCCTGCCCCCCCCTTTCAGATTTTGCTGGGGCCAATAACTTTTCTGCTATTGATTCGTTCTGATGTTCCCTTCATCCCCTTACTTTTTCCATCACCTCTCCAATGTTTTGTTGCCCGTGTATTTGTGCGTAAATGGTACACAGTTTGTTCCATTTATCTCCCCCCAAATGTGCCGCTTTCTCTTCCCAATCTTAAATACCTAGTGGACTCCTTGCCAGAGTCTGTGCTCCTGCTGGGTGATTTCAGTTGTCGACATACCCTCTGGGGTGATGTTCTGACAAGCACCCGGGGTCACCTTCTCGAACCGCTCATCCTCTCTTCTTCCCTGTCTCTAAGGAATTCTGATGAGCCCACTCATTTGGACTCTTGGACTGTACCCTTTCCTGTCTTGATTTTTTCTTTGCTTGTTGTCACTTTACTTGAATTTCACATGGCAGATTCTTGATGACTTCCATGGCAGTGACCATTTCCCCATCCTTGTTACCTTTTTTCTTTTCACCCTGCCCTCTCCTTCCCTAGGTGGCGGTTTGCTGAGGCTGACTGGCATCAATTTACCCTCTGTGCTACTCTCCGACCTCTCCATTTTGCTTCTCCCTCGCTCCCTCCTTTTTCATGACACCGTCTTCAATGCTGCCCTCCACTCTATTCCTCGCTCTACCTCTCAGGAAACATGGAAGTGCGTTCCCTGGTGGAATGTGGACTGTGCTTGGGCTGTCTGCTATAAGCGTGCAGCCTGGATGAGACACCGCCGCCGGCAGATGGCTGATTTTTGTCTTTTGTTTCAGAAGGCGAGTTCAGTGGTCCGTAGGACCATCTGTACAGGTAAACGTGAGTGTTGGAGGTCTTATGTTTCCACCATTACATCCGAAAATACTCTGACGCAGATCTGGAAGGGTATCCGCAAGATAGTGGGTAAGTTTGCTTCTGATGTCTCGCCGGTCCTCCACCTCCGTGGTACTCTTGTGGTGGACCCGTTGCATGTTGCGACCGAACTGGGTTCCCACTTTTCGTCTGTTAGCTCTGGTTCTCATCTTCCTTAATCTTTCCTTCTTTGTAAGCCTGTTCTTGAATCTCGTCCTTTAGATTTCTGCACTCATCTCAGCCTTTCCTATAACGATCCCTTCTCTCTGAACTTAAGTCTGCCCGGTCCCTCTGTGGTTCTATAGCAGTGGGTTCCGATGGCATTCATTATGAGATGCTTCACCATCTCCATCTGTGCATGTCTCGGTATTTACTGAGTCTGTATAATCGGGTCTAAGAGTTGTCTTCAGTACCTGAGGACTGGCTCGATGCCGTTGTCCTCCCCGTCCTCCCTGTTATGTTTCCAGGGTCTCTCAGGACATTCCCTAAGGACTTCCTCCCTATTGCCCTCATGAGTTGTCTGCAAACTCTTTTGAACGTATAGTTAACGTTTGTCTGATGTGGTTTTTAGAACACTCACCACCTCTCCCCTTCTTAATTTGGTTTTCACAAGTGCCGCAGCACAACAGATGTCCTGGCAAACTTGGAGGTCTATATTTGTACTGTTTTTGCTGCGAAGACCTCTGTTGTTGCCATCTTCTTTGACCTGGAAAAGGCTTACGACACCACCTGGAGATATCATATTCTGTCACAACTTCATTCATCTTGCCTTCGTGGTAATCTCCCTCTCTTCCTCCAAAGCTTTATCTCTCGTTTCTTTCGAGTTAGGCTTAGTGTCACTCTCTCTGCCCCTTTTAGGCAATATGAGGGTGTACCCCAAGGTAGTGTTCTGAGCACTACTTTTTTTCTAGTTGCCCTCAATGGTCTTATTTCCTCCCTTCTGGTGTTTCCTTCGCTCTCTATGTCGACGATCTTGCCCTTTCCTGTCGGGATGATGATTCGCCTCTCCTTCAACGGTGGCTTCAACTTGTGATTGATGCCATGTCATCTTGGGCCACTGATCATGGCTTCAAGTTCCCTATGTCTAAGACTTGTGCTATGACTTTTACTCAGAAGCATGTCGTTCTTTGTCCCTCTTTCGCTTTATGGTCATCTCCTTGTGTTCAGGTAGTCCGCTAAGCTTTTGGGGTTAATCTTTGACACTCGTTTGTCTTGGTCGCCTCATATCTCTTACCTCCGAGTTGAATGCTCCAAGACCCTTACCATCCTTAAGGTTTTGTCCCATACTTCTTGGGGAGCTGATAGCCGCACACTCCTCTCTTTACATTCGTCTCTCGTCCTGTCTAAACTCGATTATGGTTGCCCTGCTTACTCGTCTCCTACTCTTCGTCGTCGTGATGCTTTGCACTGTACTGGGTTGCGCTTCAGCTCTGGTGCCTTTCGTTCGACTCCCACCCTCAGCTTGTATGTTGATACTGCCTTCCTATCTTTCCAGGATCACCGTGATCGCCACTGTCTTTGATATCTTGCGCGGTCTTTGCAACATCCTTCCTCTCGCCTGTTGTCATGCTTTGACTTTTACCCCTCCTGTAGTTCCTGTTCTTCATCACCACCTCCCTCTTTTTCGTCTTGTCTGTATTTAGATGTCACGTGGTGGGTTCTTCGTGACCTCCATAACAGTGACCATTTCCCCATCCTTGTCACCTTTTTCTCTTTTCACCTTTCTCTCTCCTTCCCTAGGTGGCAGTTTGCCAAGGCTGACTGGAATCTATTCACCCTACATGCTACTCTTTCTGACCTCTCCTATCTGCCTCACCGTCGAGCCCTACTCCTATTTCATCACACCATATTAGACGCTGCCGTCCACTCTATTCCTTGCTCTACCTCCAGGGGCATGCGGAAGTGCGTTCCCAGGTGGAATGCTGGGTGTTTCGACTGTCCTCTGTAAGAGTGCAGCCTGGAAGAAAGACAGATGCAGACAGACGGCTGTTTTCTTTTGTTTTATAAGGTGACTGCGGTCCATATGGTTAAACTTGAGAGTTGGAAATCTTTTGTCTCCACCATTACGTCTGATATTCCTCTGCCCCAGATCTGGAAGAAAACCTGTAAGATTGCGGGTAAGTTTGTTCCAGATGTCTCGCCAGTCCTTCACTTCCATGATTCTATTGTGGCAGATCCTGTGTCAGTCGCCACC
This sequence comes from Procambarus clarkii, assembly GCF_040958095.1. NCBI lineage: Eukaryota > Metazoa > Arthropoda > Malacostraca > Decapoda > Cambaridae > Procambarus > Procambarus clarkii. The sequence goes on along the minus strand of NC_091238.1, from coordinate 379,098 downwards.
GAACTGTGTTCCCCTTTTTCGACTGGTGGCTCCAGTTCTAGTCTTCCTCCATCTTTCCTTATTCTTAAGCACCTTCATGAATCTTGTCCTATAGATTTTCGCATGCATCTCCAGCTTCTCTATAATGATCTCTCTCTCCGAACACCAGTCTGCCCTGACTCTCTGTGGTTCTATGGCAGCGGGCTCAGAAAGCGAAACATCTCCTAATGAATGTCACCTCTCTCAATGCATGGTTTCAGTATATACTGAATCTGTTTAACCTTATCTGGCAGTCATCATTTGTCCCTGAGAACTGGCTTCAGGTGGTTTTTCCTATTCAAAAACCAGGGTCTCTAGGGATAGCTGCTAAGGACATCTGCCCCATTGCCCTCACGAGTTGCGTCTGCAAACTCTTTGAACGTATGTTCAATGTCCTTATGTTGTTGTTCTTAGAACAGTATCGCCACCACTTGCCTTAACAATTTGGCTTTTGCAAGTGTCATGACTGATGTCTTGGTGAACATGGTCTATATATGTACTGCTTTTGCTGCAAAGACCTCTGTTGTTGCTGTCCTTTTTTTGACCTGGAAAAGGCATATGACACCACCTGGAGATACCATATTTTGTCCCAACTCCATTCGTGGCAATCTCTTCCTCTTCCTACGAAGCTTCTGCTCTAATTGTTCCTTTAGTGATGGTTTGTACCATTCTGCCTCTTTACGGCAATATGAAGGTGTACCTCACAGTAGTGTTCTGAGCACTTACTAATTTTCCTGGTTGCCCTCAGTGGTCTTCTTTACTCCCTTCCCTCTGGAATCTCATCAGCTCTCATGTTGACAATCTTACCCATTGCTGTCAAGGTGATGACTTGCCTTTCCTTCAACGGCGACTTCAACTTGCGATTGATGCCGTGTCATCCTGGGACACCAATCATGGCATCAAGTTCTCTACAACTAAAACTTTTGCGATGACTTTTACTCGGAAGTAGGTCGTTCTTCATCCCCCTTTGTCGCTTTATGGTAATCCCCTTTTGTGCAAAGGTTTTGCTAAACTTATGGAGTTAATCTTTGAAACTCGTTTGTTTTGGTCTCTCCATATCTCTAACCTCTGAGTTGGATGCTCTAAGGTCCTTAATTTACTTAAGGTAAGTTATACTTCCTGGGGAGCTGATACAAGCACGCTCCACCTTCGTGCTGTCTAAACTCAGGTATGGTTTTCTTGCTTACTCGTCTGCCTCTCCTTCTACTCTATGCTGTCTTGATGCTCTGCATCATAATGGGTTATACCTCAGCTCTGGTGCCTTGCGTTTGACTCCTACCCTAAGCCGGTATGATGAAACAGGCATACTGTATCTACAGGATCGCCATGATCGCTACTGTCTTTGCTACATTGCACAGTCCCTACAACACCCTCCTCACTCTCGCTTATGTCGTACTTTTACTTGCACACTTTTCTTCACACTTCCGCTCCATTTCTGTCTTCACAGATGGGGTCAAAGTCTGCAGATGGTGTAGCCTACTCTGTTGTTTTTCCTGACCACACCTATGTGTCGCCTGCATCCAGAGACTAGCATCTCCACAGCAGAACTTTGTGCTATGTTGTATGCTCTTTGTCAACAGCTTTCTTGCTGTCAATTTTCCTTTATTGTTGTAGTTGACTCTCACAGTGCCCTCATGGCTCTGGAGCCCTTTAATCCAGTTCATGCGGTTGTAGTCGAAATTCAACGTTGGCCGTTTCTTATCTCCAATAGATTTAAGACAGTGGAATTTTGCCGGTTTCCCAGCCATATTTGTGTGTCCTTAAATGAGCGTGCGGACTCTGTCACTAAGGAGGCTATCTACACTTGCCCCCATCTCCCTTAAAGGTGTTCCTTATTCTGACTTCTACCCAGTTATTCATTCCTCCATCCTTACCCATTGGCAGGATTGTTGGTGACAAACTGCATACTCTTGAAGGTAGTGTGTCCCCCGTGGCCCTCCTCCCATCACCATAATTAGTGGTGAGAAATGGCTCTGATGAGATTACGTATTAGCCATAAATGTTTAATTCATAGGCACTTAATTGAGCGCCGCCCTGCTCTTTATTTTCCAAACTGCATTGTCCCTCTTACTGTCGTGCATATCCTTGTAGAATGTCCTGACATCCTGGAGGTGTGTGTGTCTTGTTTCCTGACTGTCCCTCGTGGTCACTTGTTCCTCGATAGAATCCTTGAGGAATCAGATACCTTTGATATTGTCTGCCTTATGCACTTTTGTTCTCGAATTGGCATCCTTAGTGATATTTACCGTTTTTTTATATCCCACACAGTTGATGGTGCTTCGTAGCCTTCCGGGCTTGGTGCCCTCTTTTGATAATTACTTGCCTACTCTTTCTCATCTACATTAATGACATTCCGAATGCCTCTCAATACCTCAAGCCAGTTTTATTTGCTGTTTACACAACCCTCATTTTCTCCAATCTTAAGAATTGGCAATATCCAGATTGGTAATAAAGTAGATAGTATATTCCGTGATGTTCTCATTGATAAAAAGCTGAATTTTCAGTGCCACATACAAAATGTAGCTAAAAAAATATTTTAAAATCACTTGGCATTCTTTTCTTAATCAGATATTATGTACGTCACCCTCTACTTTGGTTAAGCTTTATTGGCCTCTTGTCTTTCCTTATCACAATTTTGGAATCATTGCCTGGGGTTCTCCCTAAATTATCTATGATCTCTAATTACTCAAGACAAATCAACAATTAGAACAATAACAAACTGAAGCCACAGACAACATTCTGCCCTCCCCCCTTTCTTAAATCTAAATCATTGAATATTTTAGATATTAAGTCCAAGTCACTTCACACCCTATCAAGTGCACTATATATATATATATATATATATATATATATATATATATATATATATATATATATATATATATATATATATATATATATATATATATATACATATATATATGAAACACTGAATTGCAATGCTAAACCTGTTCTTAAATACATGGTAGGGGGCTGTAACAGAATCTTTGAAATCCACACTAGAAACAAATATTTATTTGATATTCCAAGAGTGCGACTTAGCCAAAGTCGAAATATTCCACAAATCAAGAGTCCCAAAATGTAAAATGTTCTTCCCAATAACATCAAAGACTGTCCCTCTCTCAACCAGTTTAAGAGAGAAACTAGGTACTACCTAATAAATGCCATGTAACCTACCTTACCTACTGATTGTCAACCAATGTCTTGCTATTATTAAACAATAATGAATAATGACTGAACTTGTAATACTGCTTTATGCCAAGTAAACAAAAAAAGTTACCATGTTTATTTAGTTAAAATTACCATCGCTGTTCTGTTGCAGTTTTGCTGTTCCGCTCAACATGTAATTATTGTCATTCTTTTTATTTTTTTCTACTTTTGTTCAACTTTTGCTTTTCATCTCAATTATTTTTAGCAATTAATTTTAAGTGTTTATCCACAGCATGTCTGAAACACTGTGCATATTAGTGGCTTTAGGCATAGTATATTCTTGCTTTATCTAGACATCCAATATTGTGCTTGTAACCCATTTTCTATGTACGTTTCTCAAAAAACATTATCATCTTTAGCATTATCATTATGTTAAACAGGAATAGCTTAGGGAATAGTATAGTGAAAGGATAGAAGAGTGGGGAATATAATATGTGATTTTTGAGAATATACCAACAGTTTGAGACTTTGCCTGTGTACTGTATGTGAGTGTTCAAATTTAGTCTCTTGTTTATGTATAGGCCAAGGAACTTTTTCATCTTTTTAATGGTAATGTTGACATTATCTATTTGAAGGTGAATTTCATTTCATAATTTACTTCCAAATACAATGTAATAGGTATTCTCTATATTTAGTTTGTTGGTTGACATCCAACCACATCCAGAGTGTTTCAATTTGTTGTTTACAATATTACTTATTGTGTGATGCATTAGAGTTTGAATAGATGAAGGCAGTGTCGCCAGCAAATAGTATTGGTTTAAGGATGTTAGAGACATTTGGTAAATCATTGATGTATATAAGCAATAGGAGAGGTTCTAAGATGCTGCCCTGTGGCACTCCTACGGTTACAGTAGAGATGTGGGGGGGGGGGTTATGTCATTAATGGCTACATATTGGTGTCTATCATTAAGATATGATAGAATATAGTTATCAGGAAGGCCTCAAATTCTGTAATGATTAAGTTTAAGTAAAAGGTAGGTATGGCTTACAGTATCAAAGCCTGACTGTCAATTATATTAACCTGAATCTGGCAGTTATATTACCCTAGGACTGGCAATTATAAAACTCATATAAAGTATATATATATATATATATATATATATATATATATATATATATATATATATATATGTCGTACCAAGTAGCCAGAACTCACTTCTCAGCCTACTATTCAAGGCCCGATTTGCCTAATAAGCCAAGTTTTCATGAATTAATATATTTATTATAATTTTTTTCTTATGAAATGATAAAGCTACCCTTTTCACTATGTATGAGGTCAATTTTTTTTATTGGAGTTAAAATTAACGTAGATATATGACCGAACCTAACCAACCCTACCTAACCTAACCTAACCTATATATATAGGTAAGGTTAGGTTAGGTAGCCAAAAAAAGCTAGGTTAGGTTAGGTTAGGTAGGTTAGGTAGACGAAAAAACATTAATTCATGAAAACTTGGCTTATTAGGCAAATCGGGCCTTGAATAGTAGGCTGAGAAGTGAGTTCTGGCTACTAGGTACGACATATATATATATATATATATATATATATATATATATATATATATATATATATATGTTTCATTGAATATGACCGCATATTCTGTATTTATTATTTTCTGGTTTAGGGCTTCTATCCCTCTAACTATTTTCTTAGCATCAGGGCTTAATTGAAATAGGAGTTCTCCAAAACTCATTTTCGTACTTTTAAGGTGAAGAAAAGAAGTGATTTACTATAGAGTGTATTACACTTATTTGTATAATTTGCACGACGTTTCGAACTCCATGGTTCATTCTCAAGTGAACAGATCTTATAATACTAGTTGATTTTATACCCGCATTAGGTCAGGTGATAATACAATGAAGGTGAAAACATGGGGGGATACATAAGGGGTAAACATAGGGGCTGCAGAAGGCTTATTGGCCCATACGAGGCATCTCCTATCCAAACACAAAGATTAATCCAGTGTAATTGGCCTGTTATGTTGGACATTGTCTTCTGTGTTGGCATCGATATGTTCTTGTCTTGTCCTTACTCTCATGGTGGGTAGAGTAAATAGTTCCGTGATTTGGGTGTTCATGGTAGGTCGCTCTATTCTTATGTGAATTGCCTCAAGAATTTGTAATCTTCTTGAATCTTGGGTTTTGTCTATTATGCAAGTATTCTTGTTCAACATTTCTCTTGTTAGAGTAATGTCATGGGCTTGTCTCATGTGATTCCTAGGGGCACCAGATTGAAGATGGCATGTCAAACGCCTCGTCAGCTTGGTCGACGTCATACCTATGTACTTACATTGAAGGTTACATCCTTCGTGGGGGCAAGTGTACATGTATACAACGCTTGACTGCTGTAGAGGGTTCTCCGTCGGCTTCGGGCTGTTTTTGATAAGGAGTTCGGAAGTCTTCTTGGTTTTGTAGAATATTATCCCCATCGAAGATAGGGTCTTCAGTAGCAGACAAAAACCAACTGTATACTGCCGTTATGTAGATGACATATTCGTAATAGTAAAAGACTCAGATGAACTAATTGACCTTAAAAGACACCTAGAGAGAGAGTCAGTACTCCGATTTACACATGAAAATAGTGAAAATAACAGTCTGCCATTCTTGGATGTACTAATAACAAAAACAGGAACCTCTTTAAGCACCAACGTATATACCAAGCCCACCAACATAGGATTATGCCTGAACGGTAGAAGTGAGTGCCCCCAAAGATACAAAGCCAGTGTTCTCAATGCTTATATTCGTCGAGCGCTTACCCACTGCTCTGAATGGAGCAACGTGAGTAGAGAGTTTGAAAGAGTAACTCAGGTATTGGTGAACAACGGATATAGCAACGCGGAAATAAACGCTGCTATAAGAAGACACTTGGACCGTTGGTATAATTCAGAACCTAGAACAGAAACCACAACACCCCCAATAAAATTGTATTACAAATCAACCATGCACAGTGAACATATAAAAGAGGAAAGAATAATGAAAGAAATAATCCGTAAAGGAGTAAAAAGCACTACTCCTAACCAAAACATAAACCTGATAATATTCTACAAAACCAAGAAGACTTCCGAACTCCTTATCAAAAACAGCCCGAAGCCGACGGAGAACCCTCTACAGCAGTCAAGCGTTGTATACATGTACACTTGCCCCCACGAAGGATGTAACCTTCAATGTAAGTACATAGGTATGACGTCGACCAAGCTGACGAGGCGTTTGACATGCCATCTTCAATCTGGTGCCCCTAGGAATCACATGAGACAAGCCCATGACATTACTCTAACAAGAGAAATGTTGAACAAGAATACTTGCATAATAGACAAAACCCAAGATTCAAGAAGATTACAAATTCTTGAGGCAATTCACATAAGAATAGAGCGACCTACCATGAACACCCAAATCACGGAACTATTTACTCTACCCACCATGAGAGTAAGGACAAGACAAGAACATATCGATGCCTACACAGAAGACAATGTCCAACATAACAGGCCAATTACACTGGATTAATCTTTGTGTTTGGATAGGAGATGCCTCGTATGGGCCAATAAGCCTTCTGCAGCCCCTATGTTTATCCCTTATGTATCCCCCCATGTTTTCACCTTCATTGTATTATCACCTGACCTAATGCGGGTATAAAATCAACTAGTATTATAAGATCTGTTCACTTGAGAATGAACCATGGAGTTCGAAACGTCGTGCAAATTATACAAATAAGTGTAATACACTCTATAGTAAATCACTTCTTTTCTTCACCTTAAAAGTACGAAAATGAGTTTTGGAGAACTCCTATTTCAATTAGGCCCTGATGCTAAGAAAATAGTTAGAGGGATAGAAGCCCTAAACCAGAAAATAATAAATACAGAGTTAAATACAGAGTTAGGAGTTCATTGAGTTTCTTTGCCAGGTGATAAGTTGGGGTTGGTATTTGATTCCTACCCATGAATACATGAACAAAATTAGCGACATCCTAAGTGACGACTCCAAATTTCAACGAATCACGAGGAACCCCGTAGAAGACCTTAAGCGGAAAGTAAACAAAACAATTACAGCAATCAACGCAAAGAAAGGTAGTGTGCATTTCAATAAACTTCAAGGCGACTATGGCTTAGGATATGCCTACGGCAATGTTAAGACGCATAAACCAGGTAACCCACTACGCCCTATAATCAGCCAAATACCAACCCCAACTTATCACCTGGCAAAGAAACTCAATGAACTCCTAACTCCATACACTCCAAGTAAGTTTAGTCTACAATCATCAGCAGATTTCCTAGAATTGATCAAATCTACCCAGCCCGATGGAATCATCGCTTCCCTGGACGTTGAATCCCTTTTTACCAACGTCCCAGTCGACACAACCATAGGAATGATACTGGACAGAGTATACAGAGACGAGAGCACCCCCAAATTAGACATACCTGAGCCACACTTGAAAAGTCTTCTCGAAGCATGTACAAAGGAAGCCCCTTTCATCAGTCCACAAGGAGACATGTATTTACAAATAGACGGAGTAGCAATGGGCTCCCCCTTAGGAGTTTTATTTGCTAATTTTTATATGGGAACCATCGAAGATAGGGTCTTCAGTAGCAGACAAAAACCAACTGTATACTGCCGTTATGTAGATGACATATTCGTAATAGTAAAAGACTCAGATGAACTAATTGACCTAAAAAGACACCTAGAGAGAGAGTCAGTACTCCGATTTACACATGAAAATAGTGAAAATAACAGTCTGCCATTCTTGGATGTACTAATAACAAAAACAGGAACCTCTTTAAGCACCAACGTATATACCAAGCCCACCAACATAGGATTATGCCTGAACGGTAGAAGCGATCGAGTGCCCCCAAAGATACAAAGCCAGTGTTCTCAATGCTTATATTCGTCGAGCGCTTACCCACTGCTCTGAATGGAGCAACGTGAGTAGAGAGTTTGAAAGAGTAACTCAGGTATTGGTGAACAACGGATATAGCAACGCGGAAATAAACGCTGCTATAAGAAGACACTTGGACCGTTGGTATAATTCAGAACCTAGAACAGAAACCACAACACCCCCAATAAAATTATATTACAAATCAACCATGCACAGTGAACATATAAAAGAGGAAAGAATAATGAAAGAAATAATCCGTAAAGGAGTAAAAAGCACTACTCCTAACCAAAACATAAACCTGATAATATTCTACAAAACCAAGAAGACTTCCGAACTCCTTATCAAAAACAGCCCGAAGCCGACGGAGAACCCTCTACAGCAGTCAAGCGTTGTATACATTATACACTTGCCCCCACGAAGGATGTAACCTTCAATGTAAGTACATAGGTATGACGTCGACCAAGCTGACGAGGCGTTTGACATGCCATCTTCAATCTGGTGCCCCTAGGAATCACATGAGACAAGCCCATGACATTACTCTAACAAGAGAAATGTTGAACAAGAATACTTGCATAATAGACAAAACCCAAGATTCAAGAAGATTACAAATTCTTGAGGCAATTCACATAAGAATAGAGCGACCTACCATGAACACCCAAATCACGGAACTATTTACTCTACCCACCATGAGAGTAAGGACAAGACAAGAACATATCGATGCCAATATATATATATATATATATATATATATATATATATATATATATATATATATATATATATATATATATATATATATATATATATATATATATATATATATATAATGTATAGTATGTATATATTAGTATATTCTGCTTCAGTATATATATATATATATATATATATATATATATATATATATATATATATATATATATATATATATATATATATATATATATATATATATATATATATATATATATTGTGACGGTAACGCGTTGGTGTTCGGCTGTTCAAAGCTAGGGGTATGGCCTCGTCACATAGAATAAAAAAAAAAATAGAAAATCTGGAACTTTGTCTGTGGTAAGGTAAGGAGAAGACACACAAAACACAAGTAAATTTTAACAATGGAATTTTAATTACGTTAAAGAAATCAAAACATGAATAAAATGGACATACAAATTCGTATAATAAAATCAATCAAAATAATAAGAAAAATCAAATGACAAAATGAAAAGTTACGTTAAGACAAGTGAGCAAATAACAAGTTGTGCAATATACAATCAAATGAAAGGTGCAGGAATATTGGCTTTAAGCTATCACCTCTCTTAGTACACGTAAGCCACAGCTTAGTCTACCAAGAAGACGTGTTAACCGTATGAAAGCACTGAATATTCTGAAGACTGAGTTCGTGGCGGCCCCAGACATCAAGTAGTATGGTGGGTGGAGTGCAGTTGCAGCTAGACTCGCAGCCAATCAGCGAGGAGCCGGCGACAAGACAGGTAGTTAGGCGGTTTGAGGTGGAGCAGGTGTTCCTGGCTGCATACGTTTTGCTCTCTGGCAAACCTTGCTGGTGTTGTTGTCGTTGTTGGACATTTCTTCCATAGTAGTTTTATATATTTGTAGCGACGTATTTTTGGAGGGAAGAGCAGGCTCAAGGTGCAGGAATATTGGCTTTAAGCTATCACCTCTCTTAGTACACGTAAGCCACAGCTTAGTCTACCAAGAAGACGTGTTAACCGTATGAAAGCACTGAATATTCTGAAGACTGAGGTCGTGGCGGCCCCAGACATCAAGTAGTATGGTGGGTGGAGTGCAGTTGCAGCTAGACTCGCAGCCAATCAGCGAGGAGCCGGCGACAAGACAGGTAGTTTGGCGGTTTGAGGTGGAGCAGGTGTTCCTGGCTGCATACGTTTTGCTCTCTGGCAAACCTTGCTGGTGTTGTTGTCGTTGTTGGACATTTCTTCCATAGTAGTTTTATATATTTGTAGCGACGTATTTTTGGAGGGAAGAGCAGGCTCAATCTCTTGAAGGAGATTATCGTCACAATATATATATATATATATATATATATATATATATATATATATATATATATATATATATATATATATATATATATATATATATATATATATATATATATATATATATATATATATATATATATATATATATATATATATATATACAGTACTGTATATGAATCTGGCAATAATATTAGCCTGATTCTGATATTTGTATTATCTTATATCTGGTATTTTATAAACCAAAACTTTGCATATATATGAGTGACTCCAGAATTTGTATTATAATGCGGAGTATTTCACCGAAGGCTTAATTACTAATATTTATTTCATTTGTTTACAGATGCCTTAATCTGACAATTTATTAATATAAAAGGATGTTTGCTTTAAATTAGTGATTTAAAAAATTTGATGTAAAGTCCTTAGTTTGAATATTGTTTAATTGATAAGTATATTTATGATCATTATTGGCCTGTATTATGAGATGTAGGAGTAACCTATATGGTTTTGATTAGTCGTTTAATTTCTTGTCTTGATGGATGTGAATGATGTTTAATTATTATTTATTTAGGCTGTATTATTAGTTCAGATTATTTATAGATAGAATAATGTGCAATAGATGGCTCTTAAAACCTGTTAATTATTATATTATTATTACTTGACAATTGTCTCAACATTCCAATTTACTGTCCTCTTACTATAAGTGTTGTTTTAATTAGCACATAAATGATCTTCACGTAATATGGTTTATTTACCCCCATGAAAATGCTTCAGTATTTGTAAAGTTATAATTCCCGGTTATTAAGGTAATTAGAGAAATAACAAACCCTGAATATATGAACGTTAAAAGCATTTTGGTATGTGCAAAATATTCTTGTCTTGCAAGAACACTGGCGCACATCTTATGAATGGCTTACATCTTATGAATATCAAAACCACTTCAAATTTATTGATAGTTCTTTTTCCACTGCCAGTATTGACATGTCTATTGACTGGTCAGGTCCTGGAAGACCCTATGGTGCTGCTGCTATCCTGGGCATAACAATATGCAATGTAAAGTTGAGGTTGTCAATATTGTATCAGGGCTCACTTCTGCTATACTTGTGTCCTATAGTTATCTGGAGATGATTTCGGGGCTTATCATCCCCCACGGCCCGGTCCTCGACCAGGCCTCCTTTTTGTTACACAATCCCAAGGATGCAGCCTGTAGCAGCTGTCTATCTCTCAGGTACATATTTACTGCTAGGTGGGCAGATGCATCAGGATGAAAGAAACTCTGCCCATTTGTTTCTGCCTCCACCAAGGATCGAACCTGGAACCTCAGAACTGTGAATCCGATGTGCTGTCCACTCAGCTGGCAGAGCCCCTTTGCTCGGGGGGGGGGCAGTATTTTATTACATGTGTGTGTATATGCATGTTTCCACAAGCAATATCAACTGTGCAGATGAGTATGGAAATATATGATCAGAAATATATCAATTGACTAATTTGTATCATAATGCTGAACTCATGGGGTGGTAGGTGATTTTTAACACTGATTTTACCCGCTAAGATGTATACTTAAATTTGTTTAATGAATTCATGGATGCTGAAAATTTACATAATCCTGCTATTAATGATTAATTTAATATTAACTATAGCTTTATGTCATGAGATAGGAATGGAAGGTCTCATATTGATCATTTTCTTATTGATGATATAACTGGTCACACCTTTAAGTATAAGGCTGTCAGTGATGACAACCTGTCCTGGTATCATCCTGCCATGGCCACCTCCAATATACCTCACTCACAAGTTGCTGCTGCCAAAGATAACATAAACCTCCCTAGAACACACCTAAACGTAGGAAGGCCACTCTTGCTGACCTGGATAAGTTTAAATGCCTGCTTAACCAATATTCAAATCACAAGTGATGCAATTGCTTGCAATATTATCCAGTGCAATTTGCATCAGAACAATCTCAAGGACTTTTTCACATCAGTCGTTTCAGTGCTAGATAGTGCAGGGGAAGAGAGTATTTATCTTATAACCAATAAAAGAAGTAGTATGCCTGGTTGGAATAATCATGTTAGGGAATTTCAAAATAGATCTACCTTTTGGCATAACCTACAGAAAGATGCAGCAGGCCTTAAACCTTTTGGCATAATCTGCAGAAAGGTGCAGGAGTGCCCAAGACCTTCAATGCATAAATGTTCGTAATAAGGCAAATCGGACACTTGGATTTATTAATCGCAGCGTTAGTAACAAGACACCTGGTGTGGTTCTCAAGCTATATCTTGCTCTAGTTAGGCCCCATTTAGATTATGCAGTTCAGTTTTGGTCGCCATATTATAGAATGGATATAAATTGACTTGAACGTGTCCAGCGTAGGATGACTAAGTTAATTCCCCAAATTAGAAATCTTTCATATGAAGAAAGATTAACAAAGCTTAAGTTGCATTCACTGGAAAGGCGAAGAGTTAGGGGTGACATGATAGAGGTTTACAAGTGGATGAATGGACATAACCGGGGGGATATTAATAGGGTATTAAAAGTATCAACACAGGACAGAACACGAAACAATGGATATAAATTGGATAAGTTTAGATTTAGGAAAGACTTGGGTAAATACTGGTTCAGTAACAGGGTTGTTGATTTGTGGAACCAATTGCCGCGTAACATTGTGGAGGTGGGGTCCCTCGATTGTTTCAAGCACGGGTTGGACAAGTATATGAGTGGGATTGGGTGGTTATAGAATAGGAGCTGCCTCGTATGGGCCAATAGGCCTTCTGCAGTTACCTTTGTTCTTATGTTCTTATGTTTTTTGGCACAACCTACGTAAAGATGCAGGGGGAGCCCCATTCCTTTTGGCATAATCTATAGAAGGCTGCAGGGGGCCCAGAACTTCTGGCATTATCTACATAAAAATGCAGGGGGAGCCCCATTCCTTTTGGCATAACCTACAGAAAGATGCATGATGCCCCACATCTTTTGGAAAACTCTATGGAAAGTTGCTGGGTGCTCTAGACCTTTTGGCCCAACCCACAAAAAGATGCAAGGTACTGCAGACGTTTTGGCATGGCCTACGGAAATAGGCAGCAGGCCCTAAACCTTTTGGCATGATCTACAGAAAGATACAGGGGGCCCCAGAGATGGTTGGTGGCCCCAGCTCAGGTGTGGCACCAGGGCTCAATATCATCAAGAAAGAGGATTAAGAAAGAGAAAGATAATATTGTGAGATCAAAAGTTGCCGATAATCTTTCAAGGAAAAAGTTTTATGATTTTTCAGGAGAAATTAGAACAAAAAAGTTTATGCAGAAGAGTAACAAAAGTTATGAATGATGTCTCTGGGCCCAATAATATATGAAATGGTTTAAAAGAAAAATCTTTAACATTGTAGAACACTGCGAGGTGCAGGGCAGATGAGACTGGAACTGACCTAATTACAGCTGTATGTGAAGCCTGTATTCACCCTGCCCCCCCCCCTAATGTTAAACACCCGCACACAGTAACCCCTGTAATGGTTGAGAAAACGTAGATAGCTAAACAATAGGAATTATGATATTTTACTTAATTATGATATACTACAGTAATATATTATTATACTGTATATTACTTTATTTTTTTAAATTTTTGTATACAAGGGTTCTTACATTCTTGTACAGCTAGTAGCATGCGTAACATTTCGGGGTGTATGTCTATGCGTCTTACAGGCTTTCTCTCCCATGATACATCACCACCATGTATCTTACAGGCACACTCTCCCATGGTTGCAACACACTACGTTGTTGCTGTGTTGCAACACTCACACTACGTTGTTACTGTGTTGCAACACTCACACTACGTTGTTGCTGTGTTGCAACACTCACACTACGTTGTTGCTGTGTTGCAACACTCACACTACGTTGTTGCTGTGTTGCAACACTCACACTACGTTGTTGCTGTGTTGCAACACTCACACTACGTTGTTGCTGTGTTGCAACACTCACACTACGTTGTTGCTGTGTTGCAACACTCACACTACGTTGTTGCTGTGTTGCAACACTCACACTACGTTGTTGCTGTGTTGCAACACTCACAACACGTTGTTACTGTGTTGCAACACTCACACTACGTTGTTACTGTGTTGCAACACTCACAACACGTTGTTACTGTGTTGCAACACTCACAACACGTTTTGCTGTGTTGCAACACTCACACTACGTTGTTGTTGTGTTGCAACACTCACAACACGTTGTTGCTGTGTTGCAACACTCACACTACGTTGTTGCTGTGTTGCAACACTCACACTACGCTGTTGCTGTGTTGCAACACTCACACTACGTTGTTGCTGTGTTGCAACACTCACAATACGTTGTTGCTGTGTTGCAACACTCACAACACGTTGTTGCTGTGTTGCAACACTCACAACACGTTTTGCTGTGTTGCAACACTCACACTACGTTGTGTTTGTGTTGCAACACTCACAACACGTTGTTGCTGTGTTGCAACACTCACACTACGTTGTTGCTGTGTTGCAACACTCACACTACGCTGTTGCTGTGTTGCAACACTCACACTACGTTGTTGCTGTGTTGCAACACTCACAACACGTTGTTGCTGTGTTGCAACACTCACACTACGTTGTTGCTGTGTTGCAACACTCACACTACGTTGTTGCTGTGTTGCAACACTCACACTACGTTGTTGCTGTGTTGCAACACTCACACTACGTTGTTACTGTGTTGCAACACTCACAACACGTTGTTGCTGTGTTGCAACACTCACACTACGTTGTTGCTGTGTTGCAACACTCACACTACGTTGTTGCTGTGTTGCAACACTCACACTACGTTGTTGCTGTGTTGCAACACTCACACTACGTTGTTGCTGTGTTGCAACACTCACAACACGTTGTTGCTGTGTTGCAACACTCACAACACGTTGTTGCTGTGTTGCAACACTCACAACACGTTGTTACTGTGTTGCAACACTCACAACACGTTGTTGCTGTGTTGCAACACTCACAACACGTTGTTGCTGTGTTGCAACACTCACAACACGTTGTTGCTGTGTTGCAACACTCACACTACGTTGTTACTGTGTTGCAACACTCACACTACGTTGTTGCTGTGTTGCAACACTCACACTACGTTGTTGCTGTGTTGCAACACTCACACTACGTTGTTGCTGTGTTGCAACACTCACAACACGTTGTTGCTGTGTTGCAACACTCACACTACGTTGTTGCTGTGTTGCAACACTCACAACACGTTGTTGCTGTGTTGCAACACTCACACTACGTTGTTGCTGTGTTGCAACACTCACCCCAAGTTTTAACTGTTTCGTAATGCTATAATAATAACAGATTTTATAATATATATAAAAGTTACTATAATTCGTAAATAAAACGTGATTAAATTTTCAAATTTGATTAAAAAGATGAAAAACAGTTTTAGATTAAAACTAAAGTTTTATCTGCGTAATATATGGAAAAACGGAAGCTAACATGTCATATATAGAGTTGGAACTGGTGACCGCGTGAACACCGGGTCCAACTGGTGACCGCGTGAACACCGGGTCCAACTGGTGACCGCGTGAACACCGGGTCCGACCTCCCAGTCTGGCCACGACGCTTCCTGCCTAATGAAGAACTTAACACTCATATGTTCATTCACTTCATCATACATCATCAGTTGACAGTTGAGGCCTGAGAAGCAAAAATCCACGAGGAAAAACTATACGAAAAATATGTAAGGTAAGGCAAGGTAATTATGAGTTGAAAGCTCTAGGCCAGTATGCTTATTTTCTGAGGTTGGAAGAAAACGTGCTCAGATTGGGGACTTGTTTATTTTATAATGGTAAATAATAAATTAATACATAATAAATTTATATAATAAATTAATATATAATAAATTAATTTATTATATAAATTAATAAATAAAATTATTATTATATAATAAATAATAATAACAAATAGTATAATGATAAGCAATTATTTTTAATGAATCAAATAGCTAATTAGGATGAATGATAAATAATTATTGACTAGTGCATAACAATAAAGTATTAAGGAATAATTATAATGAATAATCCTTAATGATAAAGTAGAGATCAATTACAGTTAATAACTACATCAATAGGTAGTAAATGAAAGTTGCATTAATTAGACTAATTACAATTCATGGGAATATTTCTTAGCTATCTGCAGGCTTATCACTTTGGGGGTTCCGGCGAAGCACCCCCAAAGATACAGCAAATGCTTAGCATGCTAGAGCAAGTGCCCCTTGAGCACATCTGTGGGCCGTCCCTTTCAAAATTAAAACAGGGGATGCAGAGGATCCCGGGAGGAGGGTGGGCGTTATGTAAGAGCAGCTGCTGGCTTGGGAAAGGGGCACACGCCGTCTCCGTCCCGGTTTATATAACCTCGGGTCAATGCGCGCGCAGCTTGGGGCGGTTAAAGTCAGCTTCCAGACATACGTTTTCTTCCACTCAGAAAACCCACCGTTTTTGGGAAACAGTGTTCTTATATCACTTGGAAGGATCACTGAGATGAGCTGGGATGTGAGGACGGAGTGAAGGAACGCTGCCCAACTACTTCCACTTCGGGAATCAAACAAAAACATATTTTATAAACATCAAGGATCTGAATATATTTAATCGAAGGAAACTGTACACAGTTGTTCTCTGGAATTCTATAAGGTATATCAAGGTATACACTTAGTACTTAATAAATATAAAAATTCGGGACAGGTTGTTTAATGGCATTGATGTGCTCACCTAGATGTGCTTACCTAGATGTGCTCACCTAGATGTGCTCACCTGGATGTGCTCACCTAGATGTGCTCACCTAGATGTGCTCACCTAGATGTGCTCACTTAGATGTGCTCACCTAGATGTACTCACCTAGATGTGCTCACCTAGATGTGCTCACCTAGATGTGCTCACCTAGATGTGCTCACTTAGATGTGCTCACCTAGATGTACTCACCTAGATGTGCTCACCTAGATGTACTCACCTAGATGTGCTCACCTAGATGTGCTCACCTAGATGTACTCATCTAGGTGTGCTCACCTAGATGTACTCACCCTAGTTATCAGTGTTAAATATTATCGAAAACTATAGCTGATTTTTTACTCTTCAATTTAATTTTCTAGTAATGATCACATAGCAGGAATTTTATCTGTATGATTAGAAGAAATAAAGTACAATGTATTTGGCGTTTATGGGTTTAATTTTTATTTTACTTCTAGTTCGCCGCAAGTGCAGAAAGAAAGAAGCAACAGATCGATGGAACTTGACGTCATAGTGTGTTCAAACTCATAAGATTCCAGTTCTTGCCCTAAACTTTTAACAAAAAAGTCCCTCAAGTTATTTTTCTATATTGAAGACTTCAAACAATTTATAATAATAGCTACGGTAATTATGGTAATATTCTGTCAATAGTTGAGGCATTAAGGTAATATTTATGGTAAAGACTTGTATATTCCTTTTGTGTACAGAGGAAATATTGGTATATTTCTAACACAATCTCACGGGAGTCATTATATTAGTGATTATATTTCTCTATTGATGCTTGAGAAAAGGAATCTATAATGAGAACGGAGCTATGAACGATAATCTACTTGCACACAAACAACATATATTGAGACATTCACATATGTTGCGAGCTTCACAACAACAACGGAATAGCGTGTTGTGAACGTTGCAATACAGGAGTGAGTTGTTATTATTGCAACACAGAAATATTTCTGCGTTGCAATGGTGCAACACTCACCGCATAATATCCCTGTTTTGCATCATTCAAACCCCATTATTTCTGTGTCGCAACACTCGCAACACATTATTGCACGCAACATTCCTATCCGTTGCACGTAACATTCAAAACACGTTATTCCTGTCCGCTGCAACATTCACGATACGTTATTCTTGTATAACAACGTTGCAACACTCACAACACATTATTACTGTGTTGCAGCGTTCATAATATTTTATTTTTGCGTTGCATTATTCACAACACTTCTGTTCTGTGGTGCAACACTCACATGCCACTCCTGAATTGCAACACGCACAACGGGTTATTTGTGCGGTGCAACTCTCACAACACGCTAATCTTGTGTTGCAATGATGTAACACAACATTCCCAATCTATAATTTATGCGTGCAACACTTCCAGAACGTCAGTTCTGTGTTGCAGTACTCACAAAATAGCATTTGTGTGTTGTAACACTCACAACAGGTTATTCCTGTGTTGCATCGCTGCATCACTCACAACACGTTATTGCTGTGTTGCAACACTCATAAGACGTTAGCAATGTGATGCAACACTCGACTCGTTTTCCCATCAAGCGTTAAACGTTGTATTCTTGCACCATATAAATTGTTAATAATAATAATAATTTTTATTTAGGCAAAGGTACATACATAAAGAGATTTTACAAAGTTTGTTGGCTTTATAGATAGAGCTAGTACATACAATGCCTAAAACCACTATTACGCAAAGCGTTTCGGGCAGAATTCATTCGTTGTTCATTGCTAATATGTAAATTATAAATTGTATTAGATTGAAAAGTTATATAAAAGGTGATGGAAAAGTAACGAAGTTATAAATAGATAAATAAAACCATTATATAAACAAATGAAACGGGGGAAAAATAATTATATTCAAATGAATAGTTATTAAAGATGATTAAGTGTATAAATATAAGTGATTAAGTATCTAAAAATGTGAAAGGATTAATAAATACATGATGATTAAAGAACTAATGTAAATGTGATAAATAGATATGTAAAATGTGCTGGAATAGATCTATAAAAAGATGAATATATATTAAATGGGATTAAAGAGATGAAAAACAGTTTCAGCCACTGAGAGTTGGAACTGGTGACCGCGTGAACACCGGGTCCGACCTCCCAGTCTGGCCACGACTCTTCCTGCTTAATGAAGAACTCAACAGTCATACATTCATCCACTTCATCATACATCATCAACTGACAACTGAGACGTGAGAAGACAAAATCAGGAAGGAAAAGTCTCTGAGGAAGCGAGGTAAGGTAAGGTAATTATGAGGTGAAAGTACTAGGCCAGTATGATTATATAGCACTTGGAAGGGATATTAAGATCATCTGGGATATATAAGGACGAAGTGAAGGAATGGAAAGCTACCACTTGGACCATCGGGGATCGAACGTGGACCTTGTAAGAAGCGAGAGGTCGGAGTGGAGTAACGGTGCCCATGAAGCACTGGGACCATCGGGGATCGAACACAAACGTATTTTATCAGCAGCACAGCTCTAATAAATTTCAGCAAACTGAAGTGTACACAGTTGTTCTCACCAGTTCTTTAAGGTTTATCAATTAGTTATTGAACTTAGTTAATGAATCAGTATTAAAGTTATGTTTATCAGTTAGTTATTGAACTACGCGTGGAACCCGTAGGTGCGGGACTCTGAAGTCCTCCTCCTTGGGCTCTAGCAGCCCCAGGCTCTGCTTCAGGAGGCTGGGGTCGTTCTTGCACTTGCTGGGGTGGTTCTTCTCCGGCCCCGACCACGGCGGTCTCCGGGTTATGAGTCCCTTCACCAACTTCCAGGTCACCTCCGGAGCTCACAGTTCCTGCGACGGCGCTGGAACCAATCGTATTGGCGTTTGCCCTCCCATTGGAGACTTTCGGCGCCGTGGAGAGGGGGGACCTGCTGCATGGTTGACAGCTTCTCCCCCGTATCAACCTACCCTGGCTTTGTGCCCTGGAGTGGCCACTCCAGACCGACAACCAGAGCACAACTCCATAGTCTCCTGAGACTGATGAATGTCTGCTACTACTACGACTAGAAGATATAGGTAATAATATATATGTAATAGTATTAGTTAACACAAAACTATATATTGGAGGAACTCTACAACCTGTAATAAGAAGTCTTATACTTTGAATGTAACCAATGTAGCAACCTTTTTTGTGTAATGACATTTTAAATAAAATAAAATGAAAAATAAAAAAAGTACAGGGGTGGTATGAGAAGACAATATGTGAGTGTACGTGGGTGCCCCACAAGGCTTCCCCGGATGCTGCATGTCGTCTTCTTCGAGGTCGAGGGTCCTATAAACACAACCAAAGATGGTACCCCCCCCCCTCTATATATTTATATAACCTATATCTATAAAATAGAATGTTTATCCGAGGTTGGTGACCAGACACTTGGTGGGACTAGCCTCGCCCAGCTTTCCAAGATGTGTCATGTTGGGTAGGGGAGCGTCATAGCCTAGTCGGTGTCCGCCGAATTGAAATACTTTAAGAAATATCGGCATTTATATTAATAGCAAACCTATACAACCGTGCAGTATTAACTTCTATGTAGGAGAAATCCACAAGGGCCGTGACGAGGGTTCGAACCTGCGTCCGAGAGGATCCTAGAAAATGAAGTAAGGGCGAAGAGGTAGAGCGGCTTATTGACAGAGCTCGGGTGCATGGGGGGAATTGTGTAAAATCGTGGTTTGTGTCTCAGAGAGGTTGCAGGATCCAGGATCCAAGTAAGATCAGTAGAACTTGTGGTTGCAATTCTTTTACCATGTCGTAGCTCAGTCGATTAAGGCAGCGTCTGGGATCCTCTCGGACGTAGGTTTGAACCCTCGTCACGGCCCTTGTGGATTTGTTCATTTGATGCATCAGCTATTGTGATTTCTGTGTGTAATCTCTGTAGGAGCTTATGATATATTAATAGCAGTGCTTATAAGCAACACATCCATCCTCCATCGTGCATATATTGATGTAATGGATAATTGGATAGTAGAATTTGGTATTATTGAATTCGGATAAACCGGCAAAGGTTTTGTAAAATCAAATCAAATGTTTATTCAGGTAAAGTACATACATACAAGGGGAGATATAAACATGTTGTGGGATTTATAGATAGAGCTTGTACATACAATGTCTAAAGCCACTAATACGCAAAGCGTTTCGGGCAAGGTTGGCCCGAACCTTTGTATTTGTTTCTCATAAAACTTAACTTACCATCCAAGGTCTAATACATGCTAACTGAGGCCAAATACAGTAAATATACATGTTATACTAGGCCTAGAAATATATATGTTTGGTTTTAGCTGTATTTTTTCTGGACTATAAGGTGAATAGTACCAAATTCTACTATGTAATTGTCCATTACGTCAATATTTAATTTATATGTACGATGCTCTACATAGTTACAAAATGTACAGGAGGATGGATTGAATTCATTAGAGATAAAAAAAAGCTCTTTTGTTTTTTTATGGTAGGAGAAAATTTGACTGTAGCAGAGCGTAGTTTCGATCTACGGACCTCTAGTTGGATTATGGGTCCAGCACGCTTCCACTGCGCCACTCTGCTCCACAATACATAGTTATATGACTCTCAATATTAATAATTAGTATAATGTAGTATTCAGATTCAGATTCAGATTCAGATGTTTATTCAGGTAAGGTATATACATACAAGTGATGTTACATTAATGGATTGATATATAGATAGAGCTAGTACATACAATGCCTAAAGCCACTATTACGCAATGCGTTTCGGGCAAGAAAAACATTAATATCTAGAACTTAATACTAATTGAGCATAAAGAATAAAAGATGTTGAGAACAAATACAAATAAAGATAAAAAAAAAGGGGGAACATGACTGAAAAAGCAGCACAAATACAATAGGTTGACAGTGTTGATTACAAAAAAGAAAAAAAAAAAGAAAATAACAGACATGGGTTGACAATAGAGGAGTGAGGTAGATTACAGGGAATTTATTAGGTAGTGTTTAGTTTTTATCTTAAACTGGTTGAGAGAGGTACAGTCTTTAACATGGTTGGGAAGGTCATTCCACATTCTGGGCCCCTTGATTTGCAGAGCATTTCTAGTTTGATTAAGACGTACTCTAGGAATATCAAAACTGTATTTATTTCTGGTGTGGTGCTCATGGGATCTGTTACAACCTTCTATGAAGCTTTTAAGATCAGGATTGGCATTATAGTTTAGCGTTTTATATATGTATAATACACATGAGAGAATGTGCAGTGACTTAATATCTAACATATTAAGAGATTTGAGTAGGGGTACCGAGTGATGTCTGGGGCCAGAGTTGGATATTGTTCTAATAGCGGCTTTGTGTTGGGTAATTAGAGGACGTAAGTGATTTTGGGTAGTAGAACCCCAAGCACAAATACCATAGTTGAGATAAGGATAGATAAGGGAGTAATAGAGAGTCACCAGAGCAGGGCGTGGTACATAATATCTGATCTTAGAAAGAATGCCCACAGTTTTTGAAACTTTTTTTGATATATTTAGAATGTGTCCCTGGAAATTCAGCTTGTTGTCAATGAGAATGCCAAGGAATTTGCCATCTAATTTGTTACAAATTTGGGTATTGTTTATTTTGAGATTTATAAGACTAGAGGATTTATTGCCAAACAGAATATAGAAGGTTTTGTCAATGTTAAGGGTGAGTTTGTTGGCAGTTAGCCAATGATGGACTTTATTTAGCTCAGTATTTACTGTGGCATTTAGAGCAAGAGGGTCAGGACTGGAGTAAATGAAGGTTGTGTCGTCAGCAAATAGAATTGGTTTGAGGTGTTGGGAGGCATTTGGAAGGTCATTAATGTAGATGAGAAAGAGGAGAGGGCCAAGTATGCTGCCCTGAGGAACACCAATGTTGATGGGTAGGGTGGGAGAAATTGTATTATTCACAGAAACATATTGGAGCCTGTCAGTAAGGTAGGACTCGAGGTATTGTAGGGAGTGCCCTCTGACTCCATAATGATGTAATTTAAGAAGAAGGTTATGGTGGTTGACAGTATCAAAAGCTTTACGCAGGTCCACAAATAACCCAACAGGGAGCTCCTTTTTATCAAGGGCTGTATGAATCGAGTTAAGCATACTAATGAGTGCATCGTTAGTGCTTTTTTTGGGTCTGAAGCCATATTGGCAAGGGCTAAGTATATTGAGTTTGGCTAGATATGAGTAAAGCTGCTTGTATATAAGTTTTTCAAAAATTTTTGACAAGTTTGGCAGGATTGATATAGGTCTGTAGTTGTTAACATCTGTGGGATCACCACATTTGTGGACAGGCGTTACTCTCGCTTTTTTTTAGAATATCTGGAAAGGTTTGGAGTTCAAGTGACTTGTTGAAGAGCAAAGCAATAGCAGGGGCTAAAGATCTGGAGGCTTTTTTGTATATTAAAGTTGGTATCTCCTCAAGGGCACTAGACTTGGTTTTAAGGGAAAGGATTATCTCATTGACGTCAGTGGAATTAATAGGCTTTAGGTACAGAGACTGTGGATAGTTACCTGTAAGATAGTCCTTAATGTCAGTACTGGAAGATGGAATATCATTTGCAAGGGATGAACCAATGGAAGAGAAGAACCTATTGAACTCAATAGCAGAATCAGAGGCTGAAAGCTGACCATCGTTATTAGACAGGAGAGTCGGTTTGTTATTTAAAGATTTCTTTGATCCCAATATTTGTGAAATTGTGCTCCAAGTTTGTTTAATGTTGCTCTTTATTTGAGTAAATTTATCTTCGTAGTAATTAGTTTTGGCTCGTCTAATTATCTTAGTTAGCAATAATGAGTAATTCTTTGAGAATTCTTTGGAGACAATTCCTAACCTATACTTCTTCTCAAGGTCGTGTTTTTTGTTAATGGATTTCAGTATTCCCTTTGTAAGCCAAGGATTGTTAAGCCTTTTGCTTGTGACTTGTTTTGTAAGCCTAGGACAGTGGGTGTTATAAAGGCTAAGAGTTGTTTGTAGAAAAGATTGCACTGCTAGGTTGATGTCCCCTATGTTACCTAACTCGGACTCCCAGTTGACATTATCAGCAGCAGTTATAAAATTGTTTATAGCAGTTTCATTGTGCAGCCTAAAGCTTAACTCCCTTGTTTCTAGAGGTGGTTTGCTAATGTTAGTTAAGAGAAATGTGGGGTAGTGGTCTGTAGTGCTATCGGTGATTATACCTGAAGTAAGCGGAGAGGTTATGTTGGTCCAGATGTGATCTAGAGTCGTGGCAGTGCTATCAGTGATTCTAGTAGGTCTAGTGATTAAGGGTATGAGGAGGCAGGAATTCATACAGTTGAGGAAGCTAACAGCAGTAGGGTGTTCTGGCTCGCAGAGGTCAATATTAAAGTCCCCTGCGATAATTAGGTGGTTTTTGTTCAGTCTGTTATCAAGTATTAGATTTCTAAGGTTTGAGTTGAATACAGACACATCAGTGTTGGGAATTCTATAGACTGCACCCACAGACAGGACAGACTCAGCACCCTTGACTCTGAAGCTGGCGAAGATATACTCCCCATAGCAGTCTCTAGTTCTAATTTCTTTTAAGCATGTTAGTTCTTGGTGGTAGTAAAGAGCAGTGCCACCACCTCTCTGAAGTTGACGACAGTTGTGAATTGCTGAGTAGTTAGGCATGTTAAAGAGTTGAGTAGTATCCTCTTTCAACCATGTTTCAGTAAGTATAATAAAAGAGAATTTGTTGCCAATAGTTTCAATCAAGGCACTAACATCATCGAAGTGTTTACCTAGGGATCTAACGTTCAAATTGATTACAGAGATATTGTGATTATGAGTTAATACATTGTTTACATCATGTGCTGCAAAATATCTGCAATTTAGATCATTAAAGTGATTATTGTCATAGATAGTGGATAAGAGGTTAAGTTCTGGGTCTATACTTGACTGCATAAAAGAAGCTGATTGTAGAATCAGAAATAAGTAGAAAAAAGCTATAAAATAGGGAAAAAAATATACACAATACTGTACAAAACAAACACAAAAGGGGCTTACAGGGGTACAATGGAGTAAGGGAGTATGGCTAGGCTAGGCAACCTAGGCAATTAATGAGATTAAAGAAAAAACATGTAAACATGGACTATACAAAACACAAGATATGGAAATACAAAACAAAAAATATAAGCAAGACTAAGCAATACAAAAAAAAGAACAAAAAAACAAATTGAGCAAAAATGAGGTAGATTGCTTACGAGTACTCACAGGTACACTGTAAGTAACAATTTGCAATTTGAGATGCAGGCAAAGCCAGGGGTACAATGGAGTAAGGGAGCATGGCAAGGCTAGGCAACCTAGGTAAAAAATGAAATCAAAGAAAAGTTGAATAATAAACATAGGCAAATTTGAGCTAATGATTAATAACTATAGATAGTTCAGTAATGACTGTATAATTAAAAAGACCTGAAGAACTACTTTAATAACTCAATTAAATAATTTCGGTAAATGACTAGGTAAGAGTAAGTTAAAAATTAAGTCAGAAAATGAACCAAGGAGACTTAGGATACCTAGCCCCACTAGTTGACAGGGGGTTAATTAAGTTAATTCATTGGGAGTGATAAGGTGAGACAAACCACATTGGGAGAGGAAAGTGTTGAGGTTTTCTTCTCTAGTAATTGTAAACATTTTGCCCTCTGCGGTTTTTCTCACCTTTATCAGACCATCTCTAACGAAGCACTGATGAATAGCATCTGGGTTTTGTTGCCGGATTTGACGCAGGCGGTAGAGGATTTGCTGTCTGTTCCTGGTCAAGCACTCGTTGATGTATAATCCCTTCCGTAGGGATGCAGCTGTCCGGACTATTTGTATTAGACTATTAGACTATTAGATTAATAGTCTATTGTATTAGACTATTAATTTGTATTAGCAAATTACAAAATGGTATAAGTTTTACGATTTAATAAATATTGTCAATATACTTTGTTATTAATTTTAGCTCTTTGAAGGGAAGGGAAGGGAATTATCAGGGGGAAAGCGCCAAGCCATTACAACTATATAGCACTGGGAAGGGGTCAGGATAAGGATTTGGGATGGGACGGGGGGAAGGAATGGTGCCCAACGTCTTGGATGGTCGGGATTGAACGCCGACCTGCAAGAAGCGAGACCGTCGCTCTACCCTCCGACCCAAGTTGTTGGACACTGAGTTTATTTCAGTGGGTTATGAAAACAAACATTTAAAAATTCAAATGTTTCCGCCCGGGATCGAACCGGGGACCTTGCGCGTGAGGCGCACGTGATAACCATTACACTACGGAAACCTGAAGTATAGTGACCTGTTATTATATGGACCAAATCCGGTTAATTGTTTTTCTTCAGCGATATAATATGATCAAAACACATTGCTTGAGTAATTATGTAAATTATAAAAGATTTAATAACGAAAATAGAGAGAATATCCTGTTTTATATGTGTACGGCGTGTGTGACGTCACGATAACATGAGAGTCTAACGTACGATCATGTTACGTTGTTGGGTAGATTAGATACACAGTGTTTAGTGAGTTTCATATTTATTTAGTAGTCTTGATTACAGAAGTAGGTTGGTAGCATTGTCGTAGACGTTCAGACGGAGCTTAGAGCAGAGCAGAGAGCTGAGGCCGGAGTCGCGGAGCTCTATGTGGGAGAGCGTGACGGCTCGATTGGGAATTGCGAGTGTCTGAACTCGAGGAGCGAGAGCGTTGTTGCTCGATGCGGTCGTAGTCTGCTATCTGCTTTGTGTCGAAGCTGTAGCGTCTTGGGTCGATTAGAACTGCCTACACCGAGTACTACATTCTTGATTGGAGATTGTACTGTTTTGCTATTCTCAAATCGCTGGCTTTTATACGGTGACTACACCTCACAGTAAGTAGGAGGGTGGAAAAACCGTTACCTGTAAATTTGGATAGGATTATAGCTTGTGTAATTAGTTATGCCATTAAGATGATGAGATAATGGAGCGAGTATAAGTTTACTCGCTCAGGACTTCCCCTGCCAGGGAAAGAAAGAAAAGCAATACAACAAAAAATATGAGGCTACTGTTCCCTGGGTCGCTGTTGAACATGTAGTCTGGTACCAAAAGATGCAGGCAGTGTGTGGACAAGCTCGGTGTAGCAGGAGAGAAGAATGTGCATGATTGTTGCGTCCTTGGGTCGCTGGTGGAGCATTTAGATCCAGGGCGGATGCGTTCGGGCACCAGGACAATAAGAGGTAATGTAGGCACGTAGTTAGGACAACGAGGGAATCTGACGAAAAAGCAGCTTTCGTGGGAGTCCCTGTAGAACAAGCAGTGCCCTGGCAGCGACGGAGAATCGGCAGGATAGACTCTAGATCCCACATGACGTAGTTGCTGATTAAACTGTCAGATGAGTAAGTAACGCTCGCGGTGCAGCAAGCTGTAGTTGATGAAACTGCAGAGATGATCGCCGTGAAAATCATCGCTGTAGTAAGTTTGTTGGGAGCGTTCCATGACAGGTGGCAGCGGTCCACATCATGCAGCAGTAGCAGTAGAGAGAACCTGTAGCGAGTAAACTTATACTCGCTACAAGAGATTTCGTTTAGTTTAGTTCACTTATTATGCACCCCATACCCATCTTGTGGGTGGTAGTGGAAGGGGTTACAGAGGCACATAATTGGCTCAGGGACTGAACCCCACAATTCACTTAGTTAAGCACGTTTCAATCTTGATAAGCTAGTTACAAAATTCAGTATAAGTCGTCACATCATAAATGGGTTAGCGATTAACCACAAGTACGGTTTCTAAATTAAGCAACTGACATATGTGGAGAGCTAGTGTCACAACTGATATGTTTGTCCTGCACACCGCCCCCCCTCCAGTGGGCAGCGGTGGATAGCATACAATCACTTAGGTACTACCTACAGTTAGCAAACTGGGGATATTTGGCCAAAATTTCTGGTAGCAGATCATTTTGAATTAAATATTTACACATCTCTAGAACATTTGTTATAGGAAGCAGGAGGAAGTGTTATTAGGGCTTCAGAGAGTGGGAGGAAGCAGTAGGAAGTATTTTTAAGGCTTCAGGGAACAGGAGCGAGCGGGAAAAAGCAGGAGAAAGTGATTTTAGGGCTTCAAGAAGCAGGAGGAAGTGTTTTTAAGGCTTCAGAGAGCGGGATGAAACAGGAGGAAGTATTTTTAGGGATTCGGAGAGCGGAAGGAATTGTTGTTAGGGCTTCAGAGAGCGGGAGCGAGTGGCAGGAAGCAGGAAAAATAATTTGTAAGGTTTCAGAGAGCGGGAGGAAGCAGGAAGAAATGATTTTAGGGCTTCAGAGAGCAGGAGCTAGTGGTAGGAAGCAGTAGAAAGTATTTGTAAGGTATGAGCTTCATGAGGAAACAGGAGGTGGTGGTATTAGGGCTTCAGAGAGCAGGAGGGAATATTTTTAAGGCTTCAGAGAGCGGGAGGAAGTGGGAGGTAGCAGAAGGAAATATTAATAGGGTTTCAGAGAGTGGGAGCGAGCAGGAGGAAGTATTTTTATGGGTTCAGAGAGTGGTAGGAAGTGTTAGTAGAGCTTCAGAGAGCGGGAGGAAGCAGGAGGAAGTGATATTAGGGCTTTCGATGGCGGGAGGGAGCGGTAAGAAGCAGGAGGAAATATTTGTAAGGTTTTAGAGAGCGTAGCCTCCGTAACACAGTTGGTTAGTGTACAAATGTTTCTCGCTGTAGGGCTCTCCACATGTCAGTTGCTTAATTTAGAAACTGTACTTGTGGGCGGTCTCGAGCCCATTGTTGATGTGATGATGTGCATTGAATTTTGTAACTCTCTCAGCAAGATTAACTTGCTCAGCTAAATTAATTGTGGGGTTCAGTCCCTGAGCCCATTATGTGCCTCTGTAACTCTTCCCACTACCGCCCACAGGACGGGTATGGGGTGCATATTAAATTAACTATATTATAATCTAGGGTTATCCCATGGAATTGTCTAACTAGCGAAGTCGTTAAATACCAAGATATAACACCTCAGTTCAAAATCCAAATAGAAACAATCCTCGTGAACCATGGGGGAAAGAGGGATCTTTGACAAGCCGATGGCTTCCACTATCCGTCGAGAACACCAGAGACAGGTAAATTCAGGTACAAATCTTCCACATTCGTTATTGTGCCTTTATTTTGTAACATATAGCTAGCTCAACCTGTAATTTGTAATTACTTATATTGAAGGGGGTAGCAAGACACTTCTATGTACCTACATTTGTAATGAAGAAACATTATTAATACATTAAAACAATTTCGTAGCAGAGCGTAGTTTCGATCTACGGACCTCTGGGTTATGGGCCCAGCACGCTTCCACTGCGCCACTCTGCTGCTCATATTATTTGGATGATACATTTTATACATCTTTTATAATATTATAATTGGTAATATTTTCTTCATAAATAAAAGTATCAGTGTTTCTGCGCAGTAACGCACCAGTACGCACTGATCTTGCGCATGGGATGCGCACATCATGGCTACTGTGCACAGCCAGCTGCGTATGACATACATCATAGCATGGGTATGTGATCACTGCTGCACACGATGGGTATGGGTTCACTACCACTCATGAACAGGACATGTATTGGAGGCACTAACGCTCACAGGATAGGTATACTTGGGGTCTACAGGATAAGTATGGGATCCACTCAGCCCTGGAGGCTGATCTGTCGTGTTTGTTGAGGTCTATAGCAACTCTTCTTGCATGTAAACATTCCAAGCATAAGAATTATATTTAGTGTCTGGACCGTGATTCATCAGTCAGTTACGCAAGTACTTACGAACATGTTATCTCAGTCTTTGGCGACTTTACACATATTAAACAGTTGATGAGCTCCAAAGGACTGGGAGGCTGTTTATAACTATATATTATTTTCTAAATTGTTGTGTTATGCCGCCAATACTCGGTATGTAGCTGTTCAACCCGTCCTCCTAATAGAACGGCGCCTTTTGACGAATACTCTTAACAAGACCAACAATTGTCGTACTAGAAAATGGTAGCTGCTCGTGAAACTGCAGCCTATCCTCTTGTGTTGGTAGTACTTATAGTAACGATGAGGACCAAAGTTAATATATCGACGTATAACGCAATTACAAAGTAGAAATCTGAACTATTGAATTTAGACAAACCGGAAAAAGATTTTATATTTATGTTGCAAAGACAACCTTAACTAACTGAACCTTCCTAGGCCTAATACACGCAATCTGAGGCCTAATATCATACATATGTGTGCTATACTAGACGTAGGAATATATGTTTTTTTAGCTTTATTTTTCCAGACTATAAAGTAATTAGTACTATATACTTCACTTCCGACTATAAAGAGTCTATAATTAAGACTATAATTAAGACTTCAGACTATAAAGTGATCAGTAAGTACTATTATGTAATGACTTAGTACGTCAACGTTTGTACTATGGAGCATATACAACAACTACTGTGTAAACAGGAGGATGGGTCGCGACGTTGACATACTGTGCCGTTCTCTGTTGTGTTAGGATAACGTCACTTCCGCGCGAGAGTTTGTTGACGTTAGGAGACTTGAGGAGGACGGGCTGGATCACGGGGCCAAGTGTGACATCGCTGTCAAGTGTGTTATGTCGGTCTTGTCTGAGGTCAACCCCTAGAGTTGGCCTAAATAATCGCCCCCGGGTGGGCTCGAACCACCAACCTTTCGGTTAACAGCCGAACGCGCTAACCAATTGTGCCACGGAGGCTCGAGGAACGTATTAAACAAATTTGTAATAAGGAGGAACTACTTAGATATCGAAGTGTGATAATTATCTGAGATCTTTTCCTGATGATGATAATTCCTATAGTGTCCTAATGCCTAAAGTAACCTTGTGTCTAGCGGTCACGACGGAGACGGGAAGCCGGCAGCTTGTCAGTGGTTCCCCCATTTTTCCTAAGTTTCCTCCTTTATTTCCCCAATTTTCCTCCTTTCCCCCCACAAAAAAGAGTAACAACAACAAAAAAGACTCTGGGGTTGGAGTCCCTGTGCCTTCTTGTACCAACTTCGAGGTTAACTCCGGAGCTGGAGCCCCCTGGGGGCAGTTCCTTGTTGCCTTCAACCTCGTCCTGACAGTTCCTGCGACGGCGCTGGAACCTGTCTTATTGGCGTTTGCCTTTCCAATTGAGACGTTCTGTGCTGTGGAGAGGGGGACCTGCTGCATGGGTGACAGCTTCTCCCCCGTATCAACCTACCCGGGCTTTGCGCCCTGGAGAGGCCACTCCAGACCGACAACCAGAGCGCAACTCCATAGTCTCCTGACACTGATGGACGCCTACTTACTTACCTACGCCTACTACTGGTGGACTTGGATGGTCCACCAGTTTTTACATTCTTGTAAAGCCACTAGCACGCATAGCGTTTCGGGCAGGTCCTTTATTCTAATACAGTTAGGTCCTAAGATTAATATTAATCTTAATTAAAACCCCGGAATACGACCCGTCAGATCGTTTCACTGCTGGGTGAAGAGAGGTGTACAGTTAAGGATTGGAACCTAGTCAATCCTCCCCGGCCAGGATACGAACTCAGACTATACTGTTCGCGAAAAGCTGGGGCTAGGGTTTCACCACTGCACCACGGGGACTGCATGCACGGGGACAAGTCATTGAAAGTTGCACAACAATTGGGAACTCAAGTAAGAAAGTCAACTTTATTTTCAAGGAAAATAAAGTTATTGAACTGTAAACATCTCTGGTACGGCCACATTTGGACTGCTGTATCAAGCATAGAGGCCTCAGCTTCAGAACATATCTGCTGTGGAGAAAGTACAACACAGAGCGACAAACAAGCATCTCAGAACTAAATTGGCTCCCATACCAGGAACGGTTGAGGGCCCCAGGACTAACACAGCAAGCCAGACGGGGCATGGTGGCTCCCATACCAGGAACGGTTGAGGGCCCCAGGACTAACACAGCAAGCCAGACGGGGCATGGTGGCTCCCATACCAGGAACGGTTGAGGGCCCCAGGACTAACACAGCAAGCCAGACGGGGCATGGTGGCTCCCATACCAGGAACGGTTGAGGGCCCCAGGACTAACACAGCAAGCCAGACGGGGCATGGTGGCTCCCATACCAGGAACGGTTGAGGGCCCCAGGACTAACACAGCAAGCCAGACGGGGCATGGTGGCTCCCATACCAGGAACGGTTGAGGGCCCCAGGACTAACACAGCAAGCCAGACGGGGCATGGTGGCTCCCATACCAGGAACGGTTGAGGGCCCCAGGACTAACACAGCAAGCCAGACGGGGCATGGTGGCTCCCATACCAGGAACGGTTGAGGGCCCCAGGACTAACACAGCAAGCCAGACGGGGCATGGTGGCTCCCATACCAGGAACGGTTGAGGGCCCCAGGACTAACACAGCAAGCCAGACGGAGCATGGTGGCTCCCATACCAGGAACGGTTGAGGGCCCCAGGACTAACACAGCAAGCCAGACGGGGCATGGTGGCTCCCATACCAGGAACGGTTGAGGGCCCCAGGACTAACACAGCAAGCCAGACGGGGCATGGTGGCTCCCATACCAGGAACGGTTGAGGGCCCCAGGACTAACACAGCAAGCCAGACGGGGCATGGTGGCTCCCATACCAGGAACGGTTGAGGGCCCCAGGACTAACACAGCATGCCAGACGGGGCATGGTGGCTCCCATACCAGGAACGGTTGAGGGCCCCAGGACTAACACAGCAAGCCAGACGGGGCATGGTGGCTCCCATACCAGGAACGGTTGAGGGCCCCAGGACTAACACAGCAAGCCAGACGGGGCATGGTGGCTCCCATACCAGGAACGGTTGAGGGCCCCAGGACTAACACAGCAAGCCAGACGGGGCATGGTGGCTCCCATACCAGGAACGGTTGAGGGCCCCAGGACTAACACAGCAAGCCAGACGGGGCATGGTGGCTCCCATACCAGGAACGGTTGAGGGCCCCAGGACTAACACAGCAAGCCAGACGGGGCATGGTGGCTCCCATACCAGGAACGGTTGAGGGCCCCAGGACTAACACAGCAAGCCAGACGGGGCATGGTGGCTCCCATACCAGGAACGGTTGAGGGCCCCAAGACTAACACAGCAAGCCAGACGGGGCATGGTGGCTCCCATACCAGGAACGGTTGAGGGCCCCAGGACTAACACAGCAAGCCAGACGGGGCATGGTGGCTCCCATACCAGGAACGGTTGAGGGCCCCAGGACTAACACAGCAAGCCAGACGGGGCATGGTGGCTCCCATACCAGGAACGGTTGAGGGCCCCAGGACTAACACAGCAAGCCAGACGGGGCATGGTGGCTCCCATACCAGGAACGGTTGAGGGCCCCAGGACTAACACAGCAAGCCAGACGGGGCATGGTGGCTCCCATACCAGGAACGGTTGAGGGCCCCAGGACTAACACAGCAAGCCAGACGGAGCATGGTGGCTCCCATACCAGGAACGGTTGAGGGCCCCAGGACTAACACAGCAAGCCAGACGTGGCATGGTGGCTCCCATACCAGGAACGGTTGAGGGCCCCAGGACTAACACAGCAAGCCAGACGGGGCATGGTGGCTCCCATACCAGGAACGGTTGAGGGCCCCAGGACTAACACAGCAAGCCTAGACGGGGCATGGTGGCTCCCATACCAGGAACGGTTGAGGGCCCCAGGACTAACACAGCAAGCCAGACGGGGCATGGTGGCTCCCATACCAGGAACGGTTGAGGGCCCCAGGACTAACACAGCAAGCCAGACGGGGCATGGTGGCTCCCATACCAGGAACGGTTGAGGGCCCCAGGACTAACACAGCAAGCCAGACGGGGCATGGTGGCTCCCATACCAGGAACGGTTGAGGGCCCCAGGACTAACACAGCAAGCCAGACGGGGCATGGTGGCTCCCATACCAGGAACGGTTGAGGGCCCCAGGACTAACACAGCAAGCCAGACGGGGCATGGTGGCTCCCATACCAGGAACGGTTGAGGGCCCCAGGACTAACACAGCAAGCCAGACGGGGCATGGTGGCTCCCATACCAGGAACGGTTGAGGGCCCCAGGACTAACACAGCAAGCCAGACGGGGCATGGTGGCTCCCATACCAGGAACGGTTGAGGGCCCCAGGACTAACACAGCAAGCCAGACGGGGCATGGTGGCTCCCATACCAGGAACGGTTGAGGGCCCCAGGACTAACACAGCAAGCCAGACGGGGCATGGTGGCTCCCATACCAGGAACGGTTGAGGGCCCCAGGACTAACACAGCAAGCCAGACGGGGCATGGTGGCTCCCATACCAGGAACGGTTGAGGGCCCCAGGACTAACACAGCAAGCCAGACGGGGCATGGTGGCTCCCATACCAGGAACGGTTGAGGGCCCCAGGACTAACACAGCAAGCCAGACGGGGCATGGTGGCTCCCATACCAGGAACGGTTGAGGGCCCCAGGACTAACACAGCAAGCCAGACGGGGCATGGTGGCTCCCATACCAGGAACGGTTGAGGGCCCCAGGACTAACACAGCAAGCCAGACGGGGCATGGTGGCTCCCATACCAGGAACGGTTGAGGGCCCCAGGACTAACACAGCAAGCCAGACGGGGCATGGTGGCTCCCATACCAGGAACGGTTGAGGGCCCCAGGACTAACACAGCAAGCCAGACGGGGCATGGTGGCTCCCATACCAGGAACGGTTGAGGGCCCCAGGACTAACACAGCAAGCCAGACGGGGCATGGTGGCTCCCATACCAGGAACGGTTGAGGGCCCCAGGACTAACACAGCAAGCCAGACGGGGCATGGTGGCTCCCATACCAGGAACGGTTGAGGGCCCCAGGACTAACACAGCAAGCCAGACGGGGCATGGTGGCTCCCATACCAGGAACGGTTGAGGGCCCCAGGACTAACACAGCAAGCCAGACGGGGCATGGTGGCTCCCATACCAGGAACGGTTGAGGGCCCCAGGACTAACACAGCAAGCCAGACGGGGCATGGTGGCTCCCATACCAGGAACGGTTGAGGGCCCCAGGACTAACACAGCAAGCCAGACGGGGCATGGTGGCTCCCATACCAGGAACGGTTGAGGGCCCCAGGACTAACACAGCAAGCCAGACGGGGCATGGTGGCTCCCATACCAGGAACGGTTGAGGGCCCCAGGACTAACACAGCAAGCCAGACGGGGCATGGTGGCTCCCATACCAGGAACGGTTGAGGGCCCCAGGACTAACACAGCAAGCCAGACGGGGCATGGTGGCTCCCATACCAGGAACGGTTGAGGGCCCCAGGACTAACACAGCAAGCCAGACGGGGCATGGTGGCTCCCATACCAGGAACGGTTGAGGGCCCCAGGACTAACACAGCAAGCCAGACGGGGCATGGTGGCTCCCATACCAGGAACGGTTGAGGGCCCCAGGACTAACACAGCAAGCCAGACGGGGCATGGTGGCTCCCATACCAGGAACGGTTGAGGGCCCCAGGACTAACACAGCAAGCCAGACGGGGCATGGTGGCTCCCATACCAGGAACGGTTGAGGGCCCCAGGACTAACACAGCAAGCCAGACGGGGCATGGTGGCTCCCATACCAGGAACGGTTGAGGGCCCCAGGACTAACACAGCAAGCCAGACGGGGCATGGTGGCTCCCATACCAGGAACGGTTGAGGGCCCCAGGACTAACACAGCAAGCCAGACGGGGCATGGTGGCTCCCATACCAGGAACGGTTGAGGGCCCCAGGACTAACACAGCAAGCCAGACGGGGCATGGTGGCTCCCATACCAGGAACGGTTGAGGGCCCCAGGACTAACACAGCAAGCCAGACGTGGCATGGTGGCTCCCATACCAGGAACGGTTGAGGGCCCCAGGACTAACACAGCAAGCCAGACGGGGCATGGTGGCTCCCATACCAGGAACGGTTGAGGGCCCCAGGACTAACACAGCAAGCCAGACGGGGCATGGTGGCTCCCATACCAGGAACGGTTGAGGGCCCCAGGACTAACACAGCAAGCCAGACGGGGCATGGTGGCTCCCATACCAGGAACGGTTGAGGGCCCCAGGACTAACACAGCAAGCCAGACGGGGCATGGTGGCTCCCATACCAGGAACGGTTGAGGGCCCCAGGACTAACACAGCAAGCCAGACGGGGCATGGTGGCTCCCATACCAGGAACGGTTGAGGGCCCCAGGACTAACACAGCAAGCCAGACGGGGCATGGTGGCTCCCATACCAGGAACGGTTGAGGGCCCCAGGACTAACACAGCAAGCCAGACGGGGCATGGTGGCTCCCATACCAGGAACGGTTGAGGGCCCCAGGACTAACACAGCAAGCCAGACGGAGCATGGTGGCTCCCATACCAGGAACGGTTGAGGGCCCCAGGACTAACACAGCACGCCAGACGGGGCATGGTGGCTCCCATACCAGGAACGGTTGAGGGCCCCAGGACTAACACAGCAAGCCAGACGGGGCATGGTGGCTCCCATACCAGGAACGGTTGAGGGCCCCAGGACTAACACAGCAAGCCAGACGGAGCATGGTGGCTCCCATACCAGGAACGGTTGAGTGCCCCAGGACTAACACAGCAAGCCAGACGGGGCATGGTGGCTCCCATACCAGGAACGGTTGAGGGCCCCAGGACTAACACAGCAAGCCAGACGGGGCATGGTGGCTCCCATACCAGGAACGGTTGAGGGCCCCAGGACTAACACAGCAAGCCAGACGGAGCATGGTGGCTCCCATACCAGGAACGGTTGAGTGCCCCAGGACTAACACAGCAAGCAAGACGGGGCATGGTGGCTCCCATACCAGGAACGGTTGAGGGCCCCAGGACTAACACAGCAAGCCAGACGGAGCATGGTGGCTCCCATACCAGGAACGGTTGAGGGCCCCAGGACTAACACAGCAAGCCAGACGTGGCATGGTGGCTCCCATACCAGGAACGGTTGAGGGCCCCAGGACTAACACAGCAAGCCAGACGTGGCATGGTGGCTCCCATACCAGGAACGGTTGAGGGCCCCAGGACTAACACAGCAAGCCAGACGGGGCATGGTGGCTCCCATACCAGGAACGGTTGAGGGCCCCAGGACTAACACAGCAAGCCAGACGGGGCATGGTGGCTCCCATACCAGGAACGGTTGAGGGCCCCAGGACTAACACAGCAAGCCAGACGGGGCATGGTGGCTCCCATACCAGGAACGGTTGAGGGCCCCAGGACTAACACAGCAAGCCAGACGGGGCATGGTGGCTCCCATACCAGGAACGGTTGAGGGCCCCAGGACTAACACAGCACGCCAGACGGGGCATGGTGGCTCCCATACCAGGAACGGTTGAGGGCCCCAGGACTAACACAGCAAGCCAGACGGGGCATGGTGGCTCCCATACCAGGAACGGTTGAGGGCCCCAGGACTAACACAGCAAGCCAGACGGGGCATGGTGGCTCCCATACCAGGAACGGTTGAGGGCCCCAGGACTAACACAGCAAGCCAGACGGGGCATGGTGGCTCCCATACCAGGAACGGTTGAGGGCCCCAGGACTAACACAGCAAGCCAGACGGGGCATGGTGGCTCCCATACCAGGAACGGTTGAGGGCCCCACTACTAACACAGCAAGCCAGACGGGGCATGGTGGCTCCCATACCAGGAACGGTTGAGGGCCCCAGGACTAACACAGCAAGCCAGACGGGGCATGGTGGCTCCCATACCAGGAACGGTTGAGGGCCCCAGGACTAACACAGCAAGCCAGACGGGGCATGGTGGCTCCCATACCAGGAACGGTTGAGGGCCCCAGGACTAACACAGCAAGCCAGACGGGGCATGGTGGCTCCCATACCAGGAACGGTTGAGGGCCCCAGGACTAACACAGCAAGCCAGACGGGGCATGGTGGCTCCCATACCAGGAACGGTTGAGGGCCCCAGGACTAACACAGCAAGCCAGACGGGGCATGGTGGCTCCCATACCAGGAACGGTTGAGGGCCCCAGGACTAACACAGCAAGCCAGACGCGGCATGGCGGCTCCCATACTTATTTATTTATTTTATTTATTTATGCATATACAAGAATGTACATTGGGAATGTGAGGATACATAATATGGTAATTACAGTCTTGTAAAGCCACTAGCACGCGCAGCGTTTCGGGCAGGTCCTTAATCTAAGAAAATTTTAAGGAGGTAAATACTTGCAAAATTTATAGACAAAAAAATGATAACAGTTACATGGAATGAAAAAAAGAAGATGAGAGAAAATTGTAGATACAGTATATTAAAGCACATAGGTAGCTAAGATTGATTGCAATGACAGCTTGAATGGTAGTTGACAACAAATTGGTAGGCACAATACAGCAGAAACAATATAAGATTGATTGCAATGACAGCTTGAATGGTAGTTGACAAAAATTGGTAGTCACAATACAGCATATGGCTAGCACATAAAAGAAGACAGCAATGAACACAATGATAAGGTTGTTTGATATTACATAAAAATTAGGAGATTGGGTAACACTAGGTACAGAGCAAATTTAATGCTCAGTGTAGGAAACTAAGAAGATGAAATTAGGTACTTTTTGGTTTTGTTTTTAAATAAGGCAAAAGTTTTACAGTTTTTCAATTCACTAAGGAGTGAGTTCCATAGACTAGGTCCCTTAATTTGCATAGAGTGTTTACACAGATTAAGTTTGACCCCTGGGGATATCAAAGAGATATTTATTTCTGGTGTGGTGATAATGGGTCCTATTACATCTGTCCAGGGAGAGTTTCAGAGCATGGTTTGCATTTAAGAACAGGGTTTTGTAAATGTAGTTGACACAAAAAAATGTGTGGAGGGAGTTAATATTTAGCAAGTTTAGGGATTTAAACAAGGGAGCTGAGTGTTGTCTGAAAGCAGAGTTAGTTATAATTCTGATAGCAGATTTTTGCTGTGTGATGATGGGCTTAAGGTGGTTTGCAGTGGTAGATCCCCATGCACAGATACCATAATTAAGATAAGGGTTGATTAGTGCATAATATAGTGAGAGGAGAGCAGAGTTAGGAACATAATATCTGATTTTGGAGAGTATACCAACTGTCTTAGAGACTTTCTTAGTTATGTGTTGAATGTGGGTGCTGAAGTTGAGTTTCTTGTCTAGGAATAGGCCAAGAAACTTGCCATCATTTTTATTACTGATGTTAATGTTGTCTATCTGTAGCTGAATTGCATTTGATGATTTGCTTCCAAATAAGATGTAGTAAGTCTTTTCGATGTTTAATGTTAGTTTG
The DNA here is from genome assembly GCF_040958095.1 of Procambarus clarkii. Taxonomy (NCBI): domain Eukaryota; kingdom Metazoa; phylum Arthropoda; class Malacostraca; order Decapoda; family Cambaridae; genus Procambarus; species Procambarus clarkii. The sequence goes on along the minus strand of NC_091238.1, from coordinate 340,071 downwards.
TTCGTTGACATCCATAAGTGGACTTTTTTAATTCATTATTCACAACATTATTTAGTGTATGTGGGTTGAGGTCTGAATAGATAAGGGTAGTATCGTCAGCAAACAATATAGGTTTGAGAATATTAGAGACATTAGGCAGATCGTTTATATATATAAGAAATAGAAGAGGTCCTAAGATACTGCCATGTGGCACTCCAACGGTAATTGGTAGAGTGGAAGAAGTTGTATCATTGATGGTTACATATTGGTGTCTGTCACTAAGATAGGATCGGATGTAGTCAAGGGTAAGGCCTCGGATTCCATAGTGCTGGAGTTTAAGTAAAAGGTAGTTGTGATTAACAGTATCAAAGGCTTTTCTTAGGTCAATGAAGAGTCCAATCGTAAACTCATTTTTGTCAAGGGCTGAGTAGATTACGGCAAGGAGACTAATGATTGCATCGTTGGTGCTCTTTTGGGACCGAAAGCCAAACTGGCAGGGCCTGAGTATATCGAATTTTACGAGGTAGGAATAGAGCTGTTTGTAAATAATTTTTTCAAATATTTTTGATAGAATGGGTAGATTTGATATTGGTCTATAATTGTTTATGTCCGCCGGATTACCTCCTTTATGGACTGGCGTTACACTTGCTTTTTTAAGGATATCAGGGAAGGTGTGATACTCTATAGATTTGTTGAACAGTAGTGATATGGGTGGGGCAAGGGCATGGGAGGCGCTCTTGTATACAATGGACGGAATTTCACTGGTGTTCCCTGCCTTGATTTTTAGAGAGTGTATGATGGACACAACATCTGCCGGGCTGATTGGTGAAAGGAGAAAAGAGTTTGGATAGCTGCCTGAGAGATATGTGTTAATATGTGTCTAAGTCTGTGGGATTTTACTGGCAAGATTAGCACCAACCGATGAAAAGAAACTATTAAATTCATTTGCCATTTCTAAATCAGTTGACGGTATATCCCCATCCTTGTAGAGTTTTATTTGGTTATGTGAGTGTTGTTTAGTTCCTAGGATACTAGAGATTGTTTTCCAAGTGCTTTTCATGTTGCCTTTTGCTTCATTGAATCTATTCACATAATATGCAAGTTTTGCCTCTCTTATGATACTGGTAAGCATTGATGAGTACCTTTTAACTACTTCCTTTGAAACTAGGCCAATCCTAAGTTTCTTTTCATATTCATGTTTCTTGTTGATTGAGTTGAGAATGCCACTTGTGAGCCATGGATTGTTTAATCTTTTGTCAGTTACTTGCTTGGTAAGAAGGGGACAATGAAGGTTGTAGAGGCTTAGAGTTTTGGAGAGGAAGAGGTTAGCTAATGAATTTATATCATGGGTATTATTGAATTCAGAATCCCAGTTAATATTGTGAAGTGCATCTGTAAGATTGCCTAAAGCTGATTCACTGTGTAGCCTAAATTATATACTTACTTACGCCCTGTGAGCGTCGTGGGCGTACACACGCCCTGTGAGCGTCGTGGGCGTACACACGCCCTGTGGGCATCGTGGGCGTACACACACGCCCTGTGAGCGTCGTGGGCGTACACACTCCCTGTGAGCGTCGTGGGCGTACACACGCCCTGTGGGCATCGTGGGCGTACACACACGCCCTGTGAGCGTCGTGGGCGTACACACGCCCTGTGAGCGTCGTGGGCGTACACATGTGGGTTTAGAAAGATGATCCCTATCTTAATTATGGTATCTGTGCAAGGGGGTCTCTCTGCAAACCACCTCAAGCCCATCATCACCCAACAAAAATCTGCTATCAGAACAATAACAAACTCTGCTTTCAGACAACACTCAGCTCCCCCTGTTTAAATCCCTCAACATGCTAAACATAAGTTCATAATCTCAACACTTTCTCCTGTGTCAATTACATTTGTAAAACCCTGTTCTTAAGTGTAAACCCTGTTCTGAAACTCTCCCTGGACAGATATAATAGAACCCATTATCACTACACCAGACATAAATATCTCTTTGATATCCCCAGGGCCAAACTTAATCTGTGTAAACACACTATGCAATTAAAGGGACCCAGTCTATGGAACTCACTCCCTAATGAATTGAAAAACTGTCAAACTTTTGCCTTATTCAAAAATAAAACCAAAAATTACCTTATTTTATCTTCATAGTTTTCTACCTGGTGCTTTATCTGGCATTGTATCTAGTGCTACCAAATCCCCCAATATTTGTGCCTAAGCCATGTTGCTTTACCATTGTAATCTTAGATATCATCTGATAACATGGTTGTTGTATTGAGTACATATCCTGCTGCATTATTCCTTGAAATGATCCTCATACTGTGCTTCAGTGAACCAATGTATAACCCTAAAATGTTATCCTAATGTACCTAGTAATCCTTTCATTGCTGTGTATTGTTATTATTGTGTATATATTGTTCTAATCTGCTTTTGAGTCAAAAGTTCTTGCAATGTTCATGTAAACATTTTTGACGATTTGCTGTAATTATTCAACTTAAAATTATCTGTACCTTTATAGTAAACCTGTAAAGTACCTGTAAACATTTTTATGTTAATTTTGCTGTGAATAGTCTAAAATTTTCTGTTAGTTTAAGGATTTGCCCGAAACGCTGTGCGTGCTAGTGGCTTTACAAGAATGTAAAATCAACTCAATTTCTATGTTCTCTGTTAATCCCCAATGTACCTTCTTGTATATAAATAAATAAATATATAAATATGCAGGCAATGTATATACTGTATAATAAATAAATAAATGATATAATCGATAATTTTATACATTTATGATAAACATTTTAACCCAGTTTTATCCAGTGCTCCCACATGTCCCTTAGGCTTGTATTTTAACTTATTTATGTTACTTGGTCTATAATTGTCACGCTATCACGGAATAAATCCACATATTGACTTAGATATCTCTGAAGTTACACAGTTTATGTAATTGACAAATTTCAACATTCTCTGTGATTCTTGTTTGACAGAAAACGAGATACATTTATGGGGTGACTCTTCTGGTTAGTGACCTTAACACCTGTTGTACGAGGAACGCTCAATGACTTTTTTTTTGCTATGGATCATATTACACTAACAATTAACAATACCCAAATTGAAAGCAGAGTAGTTGGAAAATTATTTTTGGTGTTCACATTGACAAGGAACTGAATTTCACTTGTCATATACGAAATATAGCAAAATTAAATGTCTCAAACAGTAAGCATCGTAAATTTATAAATTTATTTTATATATACAAGAAGGTACGTTGGGCCAACGACTCAAAAGTCCCAGGTGTAAACGAAATTACATCACAAGTTATAAAAGAACTGGCAGATGAACTGTGTCACCCACTGAAATTAATGTAAAGAATTACTTGTTATTGCTATCTAAGATAATTAGACGAGCCAAAACTAAATACTACGAAGATAAATTTACACAAATAAAGAGCAACATTAAAAAACTTGGAGCACAATTTCACAAATATTGGGATCAAAGAAGATTTTAAATAACAAACCAACACTCTTGTCCAATAACGATGGTCAGCTTTCAGCCTCTGATTCTGCTATTGAGTTCAATAGGTTCTTCTCTTCCATTGGGTCATCCCTTGCAAAAGATATTCCATCTTCCAATACTGACGTTAAGGACTATCTTACAGGTAACTATCCACAGTCTCTGTACCTATATATATAAAGACTACTAATTCCACTGATGTCAATGAGATAATCCTTTCCCTTAAAACCAAGTCTAGTGCCCTTGAGGAGATACCAACATTAATTTACAAAAAAGCCTCCAGAACTTTAGCCCCTGCTATTGCATTGCTCTTCAACAAGTCACTTGAACTCCAAACCTTTCCAGATATCCTAAAAAAAAAGCGAGAGTAACCCCTGTCCACAAATGTGGTGATCTCACTGATGCTATAACAACTACAGACCTATATCAATCCTGCCTAACTTGTCAAAATTTTTGAAAAACTAATCTACAAGCAGCTTTACTCTTATCTAGCCAAACACAATATACTTAGCTCTTGCCAATATGGCTTCAGACCCAAAAAAAGCACTAACAATGCACTTATTAGTATGATTAACTTGATTCATGCAGCTCTTGATAAAAATGAGTTCCCTGTTGGGTTATTTGTGGACCTGCGTAAGGCTTTTGACACTGCCAACCACCAAAACCTTCTTCTTAAATTACATCATTATGGAGTCAGAGGTCACTCCCTGCAATACCTCAAATCCTACCTTACTGACAGGATCCAGTATGTTTCTGTGAATAATTCAATTTCTCCCATCCTACCCATCAACATTGGTGTTCCTCAGGGCAGCATACTTGGCCCTCTCCTCTTTCTCATCTACATTAATGACCTTCCAAGTGCCTCCCAACACCTCAAACCAATTCTATTTGCTGACGACACGACCTTCATTTACTCCAGTCCTGACCCCCTTGCTCTAAATGCCACAGTAAATACTGAGCTAAATAAAGTCCATCTTTGGCTAACTGCCAACAAACTCACCCTTAACATTGACAAAACTTTTTATATTCTGTTTGGCAATAAATCCTCTAATCAAATAAATCTCAAAATAAACTATACCCAAATTTGTAACAAATTAGATGGCAAATTCCTTGGCGTTCTCATTGACCACAAGCTGAATTTCTAGGGACACATCCTAAATATATCAAAAAAAGTTTCAAAAACTGTTGGCATTCTTTCTATGATCAGATATTTTGTACCCCGCCCTGCCCTGGTGACTCTCTATTACTCCCTCATCTATCCATATCTCAACTATGGTATTTGTGCTTGGGGTTCTACTACCCAAAATCATTTACGTCCTCTAATTACTCAACACAAAGCTGCTATTAGGACAATATCCAACTCTGGCCCCAGACATCACTCGGTACCCCTACTCAAATCTCTGAAACCTATTTTGTTTGCTGATGATACTACCCTCATCTACTCTAATCCCAACCCACATACACTAAATAATGTTGTTAATAATGAACTAAAAAAAGTCCACATATGGATGTCAACCAACAAACTAACACTTAACATAGAAAAGACCTACTACATCTTATTTGGAAGCAAATCTACAAATGCAATTCAGCTTCAGATAGACAATGTAAACATTAGCAACAAAAATGATGGAAAGTTTCTTGGCCTATTCCTAGACAAGAGACTCAACTTCAGTACCCACATACAACACATAACTAAGAAAGTCTCTAAAACAGTTGGTATACTCTCCAAAATCAGATATTATGTACCTAACTCTGCTCTCGTCTCTCTATATTACGCACTAATCTATCCCTATCTCAACTATGGTATCTGTGCATGGGGTTCAACCACTGCAAACCACCTCAAGTCTATCATCACCCAGCAAAAATCTGGGTATCATTAATAATAAATAATATCAAATTCTGCTTTCAGACAACACTCAGCCCCCTTGTTTAACTCCCTAAACATGCTAAACATAATCTCACTCCATAAATTCTCTTGTGTCAACTACATTTACAAAACCCTGTTCTTAAATGCAAGTCCTTGTCTGAAACTCTTCCTGGACAGATGTAATAGGACCCATTATCACCACACCAGATATAAATATCTCTTTGATATCCCCAGAGTTAAACTTAATCTGTGTAAACACTCTATGCAAATAAAGGGACCCAGTTTATGGAACTCACTCCCTATTGAATTGAAAAGCTGTCCAACTTTTACATCATTCAAAATCAATACTAAAAAGTACCTAATTTCATCTTCTTAGTTTTTCACCTTTTGCCTTAAAATTGCACTGTATCTATTGCTACCCAATCTCCCAACCTTTATGTTCCCAATTTGAACATCTTTACCATTATGATCATTGCTGTCTTCTTATATGTGCTGCCAATCTGCTGTATGGTGTTTATTAATCTTGTTTATCTGTATCAATTGCTACCCAGTCTCCCAATCTTTATGTACCCAAACTGAACATCTTTACCATTGTGATCATTGCTGTCTTATATGTGCTGTTAATCTGCTGTATGGTGTCTATTAATCTTGTTTAAATTACCAATCAAGCTGTCAATGTAATCAATCAGAGATTTAATATAACAATGTGCTTTAATATACTTACTAAGCTCTCTCATCTCATTTTTCTCTTGCAATGTATCTTTATCATTTATCAATTCTGATAGAAATTACCTACTTAAAATTATCTGTTAGATTAAGGACCTGCCCGAAACGCTGCGCGTACTAGTGGCTTTACAAGAGTGTAAATACTGTACTATTCAATGTATTCTCACAAACCCAATGTACCTTCTTGTATATATATATATAAATAAATAAATAAATAAAATAAATATGTTAGATATTAAGTCACTGCACATTCTCTCATGTGTATTATACATATATAAAACGCTGAACTGTAATGCCAATCCTGACCTCAAAAGCTTCATGGAAGGTTGTAACAGAACCCATGAGCACCACACCAGAAAAAAATACAGTTTTGATATTCCTAGAGTACGATTTAATCAAACTAGAAATGCTCTACAAATCAAGGGACCCAGAATGTGGAATGGCCTTCCCAACCATGTTAAAGACTGTACCTCTCTCAACCAGTTTAAGATAAAAACGAAGCTATACCTAATAAATTCCCTGTAACCTACCTTACCCCTCTATTTTCAACCAATGTCTGTTTTTTTTTTAAATGGCGCTATTTGTCGACAGAATTGTATTTGTGCTGCTTTTTCAGCCATGTTCCCCCCTTTTTTATCTCTTTTTTTATTTGTTCTCAACTCATTTTATTCTTTATGCTCAATTAGTATTAAGCTTTAGTCATTTAAGTTTTTCATGCCCGAAACGCTTTGCATAATAGTGGCTTTAGCCATTGTATGTACTAGCTCTATCTATTTTATTTATTAATTTATTTATATATATACAAGAAGGTACATTGGGTTTGTGAGAATACATTGGATAGTACAGTATTTACATTCTTGTAAAGCCACTAGTACGCGCAGCGTTTCGGGCAGGTCCTTAATCTAGCAGATAATTTTAAGTAGGTAATTTCTATCAGAATTGATAAATGATAAAGATACATTGCAAGAGAAAAATGAGATGAGAGAGCTTAGTAAGTATATTAACACCAAGTAAGGCTTCCAGCACTTCCACTAACACGATAACATCATTTATATTTGCCAACATCCAGGGTATAAAAACACGCAAAACCAACAAAGTTCAATTTATAGATGGTCTCCTTCATGAGGCAAATGCAGTTTGCAGCCCTAACAGAAACCCACACAAAGGACTACCATGATGGTGAAATATGGATCTCAGAGTACAATCTTTTCAGATGTGATAGGAAACACCGGCTTCAGGGTGGGGTCAGCCTCTACATCAAAGACACACTCATCTGTACTGAGCTGCTAAACACCTCAAATGATATGGTGGAAGTGCTGATAATCAAAATAGAGATTTTAAATGTAGTTATTGTCCTTGTATATAAGTCACCGGAGGCAAACCGTCAGCAGTTTAAAGACCAACTAATGAAAATAGAACACTGCTTGGAAAACCTCACAAATCCAGCTCCGAACATCATCCGGCTTGGGGACTTCAACCTACGGCACCTGAAATGGAAGCACCTGGCTAATACAGTAATATCAGAAAGAATACCAGGAAGTAGCCTAAATGAACAGGCACATGCAAATGACCTGCTACGGATGTGCGACAGGTTTGCCTTAAACCAGCAAATAGTAGAACCATCTAGGAAGGAGAACACGCTGGACCTCATTTTCACTAATAATGATGAATTGATCAGGAACATAATGATTACAAATACCTGTTACTCAGATCACAACTTAATTGAAGTTATGACAACCATGGGGAGTAGACCTTCAAAACCAGTCCAGATTCCCGGTGGAGGAGATTTCAGCAAATTCAACTTCAATAATAAACAGATAAACTGGGAGCAAATAAACCAGGACTTCACAGAAATAAACTGGGAAGAACAGCTAGAAAATGCAAACCTGAACCAGTGCCTGGAAAAAATAAGCTCAGTAGCACTAGAAATATGTTCAAACCGCATACCTCTAAGAAAAAAGAGGAAGAGATGCAGATTGGAACGGGAACGTCGTTCCCTATATAGGCGAAGAAAACGAATCCCGGAACAACTTGAGAGTCGCACCCTATCTCAATAACAGCGAAGAAGATTAGGTAGAGAAATAGAAACAATTGAACGGAAGCTACAAGAATCATACAAAACCCAGGAGAGGCAAAGAGAGCAAAAGGCCATCAGTGAAATAGAAAGAAATCCGAAATATTTTTTCTCCTATGCAAAATCAAGATAAAAAACCACATCTAGTATCGGGCCCCTGGGAAAGGGAGATGGAACTTTCACCGATGACAACAAAGAAATGAGCGAGCTGCTGAGGACGCAGTACGACTCTGTTTTCAGCGAGCCATTAAACACACTAAAGATTGATAACCCAAACGAATTTTTCATGGATACGATACCAACATCAAATCATATATCAGACGTCACCCTATCCCCACTGGATTTTGAAGAAGCCATAAACAGTATGCCTATGCACTCTGCACCAGGCCCGGATTCTTGGAACTCCATATTCATAAAGAACTGTAAAAAACCACTATCGCAAACCCTCCACATTCTGTGGAGACAAAGCCTAGATACTGGCGTTATTCCTGATATACTAAAAACAGCAGAGATAGCACCACTTCATAAAGGAGGAAATAAGGCAGAGGCAAAAAATTACAGACCGATAGCGCTAACATCGCACATCATAACAATTTTTGAGAGAGTGCTAAGAAGTAAAATCACAAAATACATGGAATCACAGCAACTCCATAACCGGGGACAACATGGTTTCAGAACAGGGCGCTCTTGCCTGTCGCAGTTGCTGGACCACTATGATATGGCATTAGATGCTATGGAAGACAAACATAACGCGGATGTAATTTACACAGATTTCGCAAAAGCTTTTGATAAATTTGACCATGGTGTTATTGCACATAAAATGCGTTCAAAAGGAATTACCGGAAAAATAGGCAGATGGATCTACAATTTCCTGACCAACAGAACCCAATGTGTAATAGTCAACAAAATAAAATCCAGCCCATCAACTGTGAAGAGCTCAGTCCCCCAGGGTACTGTGCTTGCTCCAGTACTTTTTCTCATCCTCATTTCGGACATAGACAAGAACACAACCTATAGCACTGTGTCATCCTTTGCAGATGACACTAGGATCTTCATGAGAGTAGGCAACATAGAGGACACGGCAAACCTCCAGTCAGATGTAGATCAGGTCTTTCTATGGGCTACAGAAAATAATATGGTGTTTAACGAAGATAAGTTCCAGCTCATGCGCTATTGAAAAAATGAAAATATAAAAACGGAAACCACGTACAAAACTCAGGCAAATCATAACATAGACCGAAAAGGCAATGTAAAGGATCTGGGTGTACTCATGTCGGAAGACCTTACCTTTAAAGAACACAATAAAGTAGCCGTCACAACTGCAAGAAAAATGACAGGTTGGATAACAAGAACTTTTCACACTAGAGATGCTATACCGATGATGATACTTTTCAAAACGCTTGTGCTCTCTAGAGTAGAGTACTGCTGCACAATGACAGCACCTTTCAAAGCTGGAGAAATTGCTGACCTGGAGAGCGTGCAGAGAGCCTTTACTGCTAGAATCCACTCAGTAAAACATCTAAACTACTGGGACCGACTAAAGAGCCTAAAACTGTACTCCCTTGAGCGCAGGCGGGAGAGATACATAATAATTTACACGTGGAAAATATTAGAGGGGCTGGTCCCAAACCTGTACACAGAAATAACATCACATGAGACCAGAAGACATGGCAGGATGTGCAGAATACCCCCGTTGAAAAACAGAGGTGCAACTGGTACTCTGAGAGAGAACTCTATCAACATCAGATGTCCGAGACTGTTCAACACGCTTCCACTACACATAAGGGGCATAACTGGCCGACCCCTCACAGTCTTCCAGAGAGAACTGGATAAGCACCTCCAAAGGATACCTGATCAACCAGGCTGTGACTCATACGTCAGGCTGCGAGCAGCCGCGTCCAACAGCCTGGTTGATCAGTCCGGCAACCAGGAGGCCTGGTCGACGACCGGGCCGCGGGGACGCTAAGCCCCGGAAGCACCTCAAGGTAACCTCAAGGTATATTAAAGCTCTGATTGATTACATTGACAGCTTGATTAGTAATTTAAACAAGATTAATAGACACCATACAGCAGATTGACAGCACATATAAGACAGCAATGATCACAATGGTGAAGATGTTCAGATTGGGTACATAAAGATTGGGAGACTGGGTAGCAAAAGATACAGATAAACAAGATTTATAAACACCATACAGCAGATTGGCAGCACATATAAGAAGACAGTGTAACGGTTCTATTGTTACGTAATGGTATGGTGACAATAAACACAGACACTAAGATACTATATATATATTTGGTCTAATATACAGAAGTACACAGGTGATACTTTGGTGTGAGTTGAGCGCACTGATTGTTGGTACAGTATCTCGCAAGTGTCTGCTCTAGACCACACTTGAAAGTAGACTCTCCAATGTTCGCTACACCGCTGCTTATATTGCTTGGGCAACACCTCACCGTGTTGCCCGGGCAACGCCTCACCTCATTCATCTCCAAAGGTTGACAGGAATATTAACACTATATTTGGAGCGAGTATATTATTGGGATAATCTACTCGCTACAATGCTAATGAGACCAGTCTCGACCCACTGGACAGGTCATGAACAACAATCAACTACAGCACCATCTATGTCAGAAGATATTCAAAATATTCTTGATATCATTCAAATTGTCAATACGAGAACAGAATACATAAGTTGAGTGATGTCAAAGGAATCATATTGACTGACCGAGCCCCATTGTAAATATCCGTGGCTTCCTGACCATAAAGGTACCGACGCGGTCGAGGGTAAGAGACCGGATGTACCCATATACCTATGAGGCCATCAAAAATAGTGAGTCACGCCAAACAAAAAGAAGTACTGGTAAACAGGTCAGACACAACCAGTACTATGATGATGCTAAACTGAAAGAGCTTAAATCAATTGCTAGACAGACAGGTAAAGCATATAAGAGCCTTAGAACTCCTCAAATGTTAAAACTGTTTCAGGCCACGCTTGCAGCGGCAAGGGAGAGAATGACTGAACTGAGACAAAATAAATGGGAGGGTTTTGTTAGTGGACTTAACCTGCATACTCCCCTGGGCAAAGCCTGGAAAGGCATAAACAAAATTATTGGTAAAAATAGTAGACAAGTTTCACACCCAAACCCGCTACAGAAAGCCAATCAGTTAATTGCAAAATGGGCTCAGGTTTCCAGCCTTGGAATGCTACCAGCTAGCACTGGGGAGAAATTGCAGGCGAGGTCCACAGACAGAAATTCTCTCATAAATTTCATGTTGAGCAAGCAACATGATGAATGTGATGTTCCATATACAGATTATGAATTGGATGCAGCCCTCTCCAGGGGCAGTAGCACTGCTCCTGGTGAGGACGGTATCACCTATGATATTCTAAGACTCCTACATCGTGTACCCGGTAACCCATTATTAGAATTGTTTAATGCCAGCTATGTCTCTGGACAGTTGCCTGTATCATGGACCACCAGTCTTACGGTACCTGTACCAAAGCCTGGCCAACCTGATGCTTTCCGTCCCATCTCACTGACCAGTTGCATGTGCAAAACCTTTGAGAGAATGGTGCTTAATAGATTATTGTATAGAGTTAAAGAGCACATGTCACCTGATATCAATGGTTTCACACATGGTAAAAGTGTACACAACTGTATCACAACCTTTCTTACTGTTCATGGAGATAAAAGGCACAAGTACACAACATTTCTTGATTTAAAAAATGCCTTTGATATTGCTAATTGGGAAGTGATTATGTATGAATTAGCGAGAATGGATATAGGGGGACATTTATTACAGTGGATACGAGGCTATCTTACCAACCGGAAGTCCTCTGCGCTGTTCCAAGGCTACAAGAGTGAAACTAAAGTAATGCAACTAGGCACCCCACATGGAAGAGTACTTAGTCCTACCTTGTTTAATGTTCTAATTAATGCTTTACTAAAATCAATCCCAACTAGTCCGGCAAACATCACTATCAGCTATGCAGATGACATCCTTGTGCATACTAAAACCCACCGCAAAATGCAAACAGTCTTAAATTGTATACATACAGCTTGTGAGAGCCTTGGTCTTGTAATCAACGCTGCTAAAACTAAGGTATTTAACAGACAAATTGGCAACCGCAAAAGTGGACCACGAAAACTTAAGATAGACAACATACCAATAGACTATGTCTCTTCTTTCAAATACCTTGGTGTCTCTGTCCCTTGTACCTCAACTGCAGTCAATAAGTTACATCAACAATGTAGAGACAGACTCAAGGCTCTCAGAACTGTAGTGGGGTACAGCCCGAAATATGGTGTTAATATTAGAATAGCAAGAATGATGTATTTAGCGTATATAAGGTCTCTGATAGACTATCATGCACCAGCTTTGGTCCTGCAGAATGGCAAAAGTATTGATAGACTGGAACAAATGCAAAATGAAGCACTCAGAATTATACTTGGCTGTCCTATAACTACCAAAGTTCTCAACATGCGGAAAGAATTAAATATACTTAGCATTAGAGATAGAATATTTGAAATTAATCTTATGATGGGACTAAAGCTGCTGCGTGATAACAAAAACAACATTGTGTCAGTTGCACTGTTAGAACACATACGAAATGGAACTAGCGAGTCTAAATGGATTCAAAGAACTGCCACTCATATTAAAATGATGGGACTGCACGATGTATATACAGATGAAAGAGTACAGCCCTTCCTTCCACCCTGGCAGATAGTACCTTTTGACATCCTGACCCCTGCATACCCCACCAAGAAACTAATCACAAGCAACCCTCATGCTCAGCTTGCTGCTAAATTAAGCACCATAGAACACATTCACAATATACAAGCTGAAAACAACATTGCACAGACCATATACACTGACGGATCACTCAATACAGCTACAGGGAGGGCAGGAAGTGCTGTTATTGCTCATCAGCCCGATGGCAGCACAATTCAAAAAATATCCGAATTAGTAACTGGGCATCCACAATGCAAGCCGAGTTGGTAGCGATACTGGTAGCACTCGAAATTAGTGACAACACTGAAGTAGACAGCTTAATTATTTCTGACTCCCTATCCTCACTACGAGCAATAAACAGTTTGCAATCAAGTAATAACGTGCTTGTCTTGGAAGCTAGACGTAGATATAAAAGAATACTTAGCAAGAGGGTAAATATAAAAATGTTGTGGATTCCTTCTCACATTGGCATGCAGGAACATGACAAAGTTGACGCCCTTGCTAAGGCTGCAGTAAATAAAGACAGTATTGAATGGAATCTTGAGTTATCAAATAGGTCCCTTAAAAGTGTCATTAGTCGAGAACTCCTGGATGGATTTGAAGAAAGTAGAACAGTGCAAACTGGAACTAGCAGGTCCATCGTTCATCACAATGAAATGTGTGAAGTAAAACATGTGTATGGGGCAAGTAACAAAGTCAGTAGACTAACAGATGTTGTCACAGCTCGTATAAGACTTGGCTACAAGTATCTCTGGCAGTTGGGCTTGTATAGGGATCTAGATGAAGTAAAGTGTAAAGTGTGTGGACATAGGCAGGGACACACACTCGAACACTATATCTTGGATTGTTGTAAAATTGAGCCTTTTAGAGATAAATCTAAGCTCACTCTGTATGATATGGCAACCTATCTTATTACCATGGATAAATTACCTGAAATCCTTGCACTGTATCCATATTTTGCTTCCAGTAGATGAACGACATATGAGATTCAGAAACAAGTAGTGTATTGTGAAGACTAATAATAAACAGCAGCTCCCCTATGACTCTGTAATATCCCCATTGGCCAAACTATTATGTATTAGCGATAAGACCTACCATTAATGTATGATGACTTACTGTAAATATGTAGCTCTTGTAATAGCACTTTCTCTGTAACTAGCTGACATTGTATCTATAAGGTGTGAAGGATTGAAGAAATTGTTTATGTAATAATCTAAGATGAGGTCTGATAAAGACCTTTTGTGCCCTCTGTAATGCTTTTGCGCTAACGCTCACAGGATGAGTATGGGGTGCAATATAAACTAGCCTCCTTCGGCGGCAACAATCAAATCAAACAAGCCGCACTAGCTATTAGTTCTTATAAGCTGACAACTTACCCAAATAAACATTACTTCCTAATTATATATATATATATATATATATATATATATATATATATATATATATATATATATATATATATATATATATATATATATATATATATATTATTAAATATGACCGAAAAAGTAAGATTAATAATTCTAACACGAATGTTCTCAATCTTTCGTACATTACGCTTCACTGTTGGAGGTAAATCAAAAATCACTTCTCCAAAATTCATTTTTATTTCTAGTCTGACGCGACACGGGCGCGTTTCGTAAAACTTATTACATTTTCAAAGACTTCACAAATACACAACTGATTAGAACTTGCGTATCTCTGGTTTTATATCTACATTTGAGTGAGGTGGGAGGGGGTGATGTGGCATTAACGCATGACAGAACAATAGGGGATATTAATAGGGTATTAAAAGTATCAACACAAGACAGAACAGGTGTGGAGCACATGACTGTTAAGCTACCGCCCAGTTGGGTGGGTGTGGAGCACATGACTGTAAAGCTGCCGCCCAGTTGGGTGGGTGTGGAGCACATGACTGTTAAGCTGCCGCCCAGTTGGGTGGGTGTGGAGCACATGACTATAAAGCTGCCGCCCAGTTGGGTGGGTGTGGAGCACATGACTGTTAAGCTGCCGCCCAGTTGGGTGGGTGTGGAGCACATGACTATAAAGCTGCCGCCCAGTTGGGTGGGTGTGGAGCACATGACTATAAAGCTGCCGCCCAGTTGGGTGGGTGTGGAGCACATGACTGTTAAGCTACCGCCCAGTTGGGTGGGTGTGGAGCACATGACTGTTAAGCTGCCGCCCAGTTGGGTGGGTGTGGAGCACATGACTGTAAAGCTGCCGCCCAGTTGGGTGGATGTGGAGCACATGACTGTTAAGCTGCCGCCCAGTTGGATGGGTGTGGAGCACATGACTGTTAAGCTGCCGCCCAGTTGGGTGGGTGTGGAGCACATGACTGTTAAGCTGCCGCCCAGTTGGGTGGGTGTGGAGCACATGACTGTAAAGCTGCCGCCCAGTTGGGTGGGTGTAGAGCAAGACTAGTAATTGGACGACTCACCATAGATGTAAAGTGCCTAGTATAGTGACTTATGAGCCTCTTGTTGAATCACTTGTGATACAAAGATTATTGATGTGTGTATTTGTGTGGGTGATTGAATATGTATGTGAATGTATATGTATGTATATGTATATATGCAATTGACGATCACGAAACAATAATCATTTGTATGCGGAAAATTCCATATTTCATTTCTCTGGATTTACCGCATATGTATATATATGTACATGTATGTATGATTATGTGTACATGTATATATAACATTAATAAGAGGAAATGAAGATGAAGAAATGATAAAAAGAATGGCAATAGTGGATAGTAGTAACACACTTAAGAATTATTCAGTAATAAATACAAACTCGTATTTCACCAATGATAAAGGAAAGTCAACTTGGAAGGATTCAATTTACATGAGATTAAGATTAGGATACAAATATATCTGGCAATACGGAGTTGATGTCAGTGAAAAAGATAAGGAGTGTAAATTATGTAGTATGCCGCACGCCCACACCTTAGAACATTATGTATTAGAGTGTCAACTTATTGATAACTATAGAAATAAGGAAATAAGTAATGTACCACATCAAATTGTTTGTATGTGTGATAATGGTATGATAGACAGTATACTTAGGAGCTACAAAAATTTTGCCCCAAGAGTCTAACAATTGTATGCTGTACTTACTATTTTAACCTGCAATGTTAAATGGGATTCTTGTAATGTTAATTGTCTATTTGTACTTACTGAATTTGTGCCCCCTTCAGGGACTTGAAGTAGAGGGGGTAGAAATAGCCTAAGTTACTCTATCCCTTTGAGATGTATTTTTTTCTTGTCTCAATAAACATACTTGAACTTGAACTGTAAATATTTGTGGCTTCCTGATCATAAAGTTACCGCCGCAGTCGAGGGTAAGAGACCGGATGTACCCAGTATACAAGCCGCACTAGCTATTAGTTCATAAAAGCTGACAACTTACCCAGATAAACATTACTTCCTAATTATATATATATATATGCAAATAATACAATTAAAATGTTTAAAACGTGATTATATATATGTATCATGTGGACAGTTTTTAATGTAATTTTTCTCCTGATATTCGGGTTCTTTATTATGCTTCATCTTGAGGCAAAGCCCAATACCTTATGCCATATTGATGCTCTGTCTACAGATCATTCTCTCTCTCTCTCAAATCATATACATTGATGGTTTCCTACACCGCCACACGGGTGCAGTTGCCTCTACCCATCAGACAGAACTATTTGCCTTGCTTGTTACACTAAAATGTGTACAAGTGTGTGTGTCTATGTATGTATTAACACGATGTACTGAACGGGGTGAGAATAGCTTGAGCTACCTCATCCATTTGTGTGTATTTTACCTCAATAAACTTATTTCAATTTCAATTTCAGTTCAAGTCTCCAAACTTGATGCATTAATTGTAAGTGATTTTCTACCATCCTGCGTTAATTGTAAGTGATTTCTATTATGATTAATTGCGCGCAACTATCTCAGACACAATTGTAACGTGACCGTGTCTGAAGCTAGACAGAAAACACAACATTATTAGTGATGGTAACATAAGCCATTTCATGTGAATTCCATCTTCGTTGACCTCCGAAACTTGAGGAATGGTCCAGAAAATAGCTACTAAAGTTTAAGTCAAGTGTGAAGATACTTTAGTTGATACTTAGATACTTCCAATAAGTGTAAACATAAGTGCTGACGATGCTACCTTCCTCTATTCAGACCCCAACCCAAACGCACTATATAATAATGAAAATAATAGATTTAAAAAGTCCACTCATGGATGTAAACTAACAAACTCACATCAAACATAAAAAAGACCGACTACTATTTTTGTTCGAAAGTAAATCCTGAAACCAAATTCAACTTCAGATACACAATGTTAACATTAGCAATAATGATTATGGAAAGTTCCTTGACCTATACATAGACAAGAGACTGAACTTCAGCATCCACATTAAACACATATGTGAGTGGTGAGAGAGAGAGAAAGAGAGAGAGAGAGAGAGAGAGAGAGAGAGAGAGAGAGAGAGAGAGAGAGAGAGAGAGAGAGAGAGAGAGAGAGAGAGAGAGAGAGAGAGACAGAGAGAGAGAGAGACAGACAGAGAGACAGAGAGAGACAGAGAGAGAGTATTCACCTAGTTGTGCAGGCGCGGGTTGAGCTCTCCTCATTCGGCCCGCCTCTCAACTGTCAATCAACTATTACTGACTAATTTTTTTTCTCTCGCACACACACACACACACACACACACACACACACACACACACACACACACACACACACACACAAACAATCGACCGGGTAAACAAGGATAAACTATTCAACACTGGTGGGACGTGAACAAGGGGCCACAGGTGGAAACTGAGTACCAATATGAGCCACAGAGACGTTAAAAAGGAACTTTTTCAGTGTCAGAGTAGTTAACGGATGGAATGCATTAGGCAGTGATGTGGTGGAGGCTAACTCAATACAATACAATACAATACAATTTTATTTAGGTAAGGTACATACATACAATAAATATTTACAAGGATTGTTTAACTTATAGGTATAGCTAGTACATACAATGCCTAAAGCCACTATTACGCAAAGCGTTTCGGGCATGATAAACTTAAATGACAAGCTTAATACTAAATTGAGCATAATGAGTAGAATGAAAACAAGAAATGAAAACATAGATGAAAAAGCAGCACAAATACAATTATGTCGACAAACAGCGCTCTTTAAAGAAAAAAACAGACATTGGTTGACAATAGAAGGGTAAGGTAGGTTACAGGGAATTTATTAGGTATAGCTTCGCTTTTAACTTAAACTGGTTGAGAGAGGTACAGTCTTTAACATGGTTGGGAAGGTCATTCCACATTCTGGGTCCCTTGATTTGTAGAGCATTTCTAGTTTGATTAAGTCGTACTCTAACTCCATACACAGTTTTAAATGTAGATGTGATAGAGCCCAGTAGGCTCAGGAATCTGTACACCAGTTGATTGACAGTTGAGAGGCGGGACCAAAGAGCCAAAGCTCAACCCCCGCAAGCACAAATAGGTGAGTACAAATAGGTGAGTACACACACACCAGGAAGCAACCCGTAGCAACTGTCTAATTTCCAGGTACCTATTTACTGCTCGGTGACATCACATTAACATTTACAGAGAGTAGAGAATTAATTAGGTATCTGGGAGCTAGTTAACTGTTGTGGGATGTATATCTTGAGGTACTGTATACAATGTTCACAACAGAGCAATGTATAATCATTTCATTGTATACAACACATTGAGAAAGAATGAAGGTTAGATCCGAAAATTATTGTGTGGCTCTCTCATGACTTGTTTCCGGCGCGAAGAGTTGTGAATTTACATGAAAATGTACCAACAAAATCTTGTTACATAGCAGTAGGAGTAACATTTACTCCCTAGGTCCACGAGTCTAGAGCGCTGTCCACTCGGCCACCACCTCCCTTATGAGAGGGAGAGAGTGAGTGTGTGTGTGTGTACTCACCTAATTGTGCTTGGGGGGTTGAGCTCTGGCTCTTTGGTCCCGCCTCTCAACTGTCAATCAACTGATGTACAGATTCCTGAGCCTACTGGACTCTATCATATCTACATTTGAAACTGTGTATGGAGTCAGCCTTCACCACATTACTGCCTAATGCATTACATCTGTTAACTACTCTGACACTGAAAAAGTTCTTTCTAACGTCCCTCTGGCTCATTTGGGTACTCAGTTTCCACCTGTGTCCCCTTGTTTGCGTACCACCCGTGTTAAACAGTTTATCTTTATCTACCTTGTCAATTCCTCTGAGAATTTTGTAGGTAGTGATCATGTCTCCCATACTCTTCTGCATTCTAGTGTCGTGAGGTGCTTTTCTCGCAGCCTTTCTCCGTAGCTCATGCCTCTTAGTTCTGGGACTAGCCTAGTGCCATATCTCTGAACTTTTTTTTGGGTTGGGGTATGAATAGATGAAGGTAGCATCGTCAGCACTTATGTTTACACTTATTGGAAGTATCTAAGTATCAACTAAAGTATCTTCACATTTGACTTAAACTTTAGTAGCTATTTTCTGGACCATTCCTCAAGTTTCGGAGGTCAACGAAGATGGAATTCACATGAAATGGATTATGTTACCATCACTAATA